>NW_027222017.1:0-54704 GCF_041296265.1 Equus caballus
CGTTGGAACCACCTGCTCAACTCGCCTGAACCACCTGCCGGACATGCCAAAATCACCTGCCGACTATGCCCAGAACCAACTTTGCGAACACTCCGGAATCACCTGCCGGGCATGCAGGAACCACCTCTCAGACATGCCAGAACCCGTGCCAATGACCCGGAAGCACCAGCCGAGCACGCCGGAACCACCTGCTCGACTCGCCAGAACCACCTGCCGATCACGCAAAAATCACCTGCCGGCTACGCCACAACCAGTTGGTGAACACTTTGGAATCACCTGCCAGGCTTGCTGGAACCACCTGCCAGTCATGCCAAAATCACCTGCCAACTACACCAGAACCGCTTGGCGGACACTGCGGAAACACCGGTCGGGCCGGCTGGAACCACATCTCAGACGTGCCAGAAACGTGTTCATGAGATGCTGGAACCACACCCCGAACAGACGGATACCACCTGCCAGAACCGCCTGAACCACCTGCTGAGCACGCCAGAACCACCTGCTCGACTCACCGGTACCACCTCCAGACACGCCAAAATCACCTGCTGGGTATGCCAGAACCACTTGGCGGACACTCCGGAATCATCTGCCGGACATGCCGGAACCAGCTCTCAGACACACCAGAACCAAGTGCCGGAGACGCCGGAAGCACCTGCCGAGCATGCCGGAGCCACCTGCTCGACTCGCCAGAAACACCTGCCGGACACGCCAAAATCACCTGCCGGGCATGCCAGAACCACCTGGCGGACACTACGGAATCACCTGCCGCGCATGCCGGAACCACCTCTCAGACGTGCCGGAAGCACGTGCCGGACACGCCGGAAACACCTACCGGACAGACCGGAACCACCTGCCAAGAACGCCGGAGACACCTGTTCGACTCGCTGGAACCACCTGCCGGACAGGCCAATATCAACTGCTGGCTATGCCAGAACCACCTGGGGGACAGTCCGGGATCACCTGCCAGCCATGGCGGAACCACCTCTCAGACGTACCAGAACCACCTGCCGGAGAAGCTGGAAACACGTCCTGGACAGACTGGAACCACGTGACGGCCGTGCCTGAACCACCTGCCGAGCACGGCGGAACCACCTGCCGGACACGCCAAAATCACCTGCGGGCTACGCCAGAACCACTTGGACGACTCTCCGAAATGACCTGCCGGGCATGTTGGAACCACCTCTCAGACGTGCCAGAAGCACGTCGTGGACAGTCCGGAATCACCTGTTGGGCATACGCAACCACCTCTGACACGTACCAGAACCACGTGCCGTGCACGCCGGAACCACCTACCGGACAGACCGGAATCAACTTTTGGGCATGCCGGAACCACCAGTCAGATGTGCCAGAAACACGTGCCGGAGACGCCGGAAGCACCTGCCGAGCACGTCGCAAGCACCTGCTCAACTCGCCTGAACCACCTGCCGGACACGCCAAAATCACCTGCCCGCTACACCAGCACCACTTCGGGGACAAGCCGGAATCACGTGAGGGGCATGCCGGCACAGCCTCTCAGACTGAACCTCGTGCCGGACACCACAGAACCACCTGCCGGACAGACCGGAACCACCTGCCGGACACGCCGGAAAAACCGGCTCGACCCGCCGGAACGACCGCTGGACATGCAAAATCACCTGCCGGCTACGCCGGAAACACTTGGCGAACACTCCGGAATCACCTGCCGGGCATGCCGGAACCACCTCTCAGATATGCCAGAACCACGTGCCAATGACCCCGGAAGCACCTGCCGAGCACGCCGGAACCACCTGCTCGACTCGCCAGAACCACCTGCCGGACACGCAAAAATCACCTGCCGGCTACGCCACAACCAGTTGGGGAACACTTCGGAATCACCTGCCGGGCTTGCTGGAACCACCTGCCGGTCATGCCAAAATCACCTGCCAACTACGCCAGTACCACTTGGCGGACACTGTGGAAACACCTGTCGGGCCGGCCGGAACCACATCTCACACGTGCCAGAACCATGTGCATGAGATGCTGGAACCACACCCCGAACAGACGGAAAACACCTGCCAGACCCGTCTGAACAACCTGCCGAGCACGCCGGAGCCACCTGCTCGACTCGCCGGAACCACCTACCTGACATGCCCAAATCACCAGCCGGGTATGCCAGAACCACTTGGCGGTCACTCCGGAATCATCTGCCGGACATGCCGGAACCAGCTCTCAGACACACCAGAACCACGTGCCGGACACGCCCGAATCACCTAGCGCACCACCGGAACCACCTGCCGAGCACGCCGGAGCCACCTGTTCGACTGGCTCTAACCACCAGCCGGACAGGCCAATATTAACTGCTGGCTATGCCAGAACCACCTGGGGGACAGTCCGGGATCACCTGCCAGCCATGGCGGAACCACATCTCAGACGTACCAGAACCACCTGCCGGAGGAGCTGGAAACACGTCCTGGACAGACTGGAACCACGTGACGGCCATGCCTGAACCACCTGCCGAGCACGGCGGAACCCCCTGCCGGACACGCCAAAATCACCTGCGGGCTACGCCAGAACCACTTGGACGACTCTCCGAAATGACCTGCCGGGCATGTTAGAACCACCTCTCAGACGTGCTAGAAGCACGTGGCGGACAGTCCGGAATCACCTGTTGGGCATACGCAACCACCTCTGAGACGTACCAGAACCACGTGCCGTGCACGCCGGAACCACCTACCGGACAGACCGGAATCAACTTTTGGGCATGCCGGAACCACCAGTCAGATGTGCCAGAAACACGTGCCGGAGACGCCGGAAGCACCTGCCGAGCACGTCGCAACCACCTGCTCAACTCGCCTGAACCACCTGCCGGACATGCCAAAATCACCTGCCGACTATGCCAGAACCACTTGGCGAACACTCCGGAATCACTTGCCGGGCATGCAGGAACCACCTCTCAGACATGCCAGAACCCCGTGCCAATGACCCCGGAAGCACCAGCCGAGCACGCCGGAACCACCTGCTCAACTCGCCTGAACGACCTGCCGGACACGCCAAAATCACCTGCCCGCTACACCAGCACCACTTCGGGGACAAGCCGGAATCACGTGAGGGGCATGCCGGCACAGCCTCTCAGACTGAACCTCGTGCCGGACACCACAGAACCACCTGCCGGACAGACCGGAACCACCTGCCGGACACGCCGGAACCACCGGCTCGACCCGCCAGAACAACCACTGGACATGCAAAATCACCTGCCGGCTACGCCGGAAACACTTGGCGAACACTCCGGAATCACCTGCCGGGCATGCCGGAACCACCTCTCAGATATGCCAGAACCACGTGCCAATGACCCCGGAAGCACCTGCCGAGCACGCCGGAACCACCTGCTCGACTCGCCAGAACCACCTGCCGGACACGCAAAAATCACCTGCTGGCTACGCCACAACCAGTTGGGGAACACTTCGGAATCACCTGCCGGGCTTGCTGGAACCACCTGCCGGTCATGCCAAAATCACCTGCCAACTACGCCAGTACCACTTGGCGGACACTGTGGAAACACCTGTCGGGCCGGCCGGAACCACATCTCACACGTGCCAGAACCATGTGCATGAGATGCTGGAACCACACCCCGAACAGACGGAAAACACCTGCCAGACCCGTCTGAACAACCTGCCGAGCACGCCGGAGCCACCTGCTCGACTCGCCGGAACCACCTACCTGACATGCCCAAATCACCAGCCGGGTATGCCAGAACCACTTGGCGGACACTCCGGAATCATCTGCCGGACATGCCGGAACCAGCTCTCAGACACACCAGAACCACGTGCCGGAGACGCCGGAAGCACCTGCCGAGCATGCCGGAGCCACCTGCTCGACTCGCCAGAAACACCTGCCGGACACGCCAAAATCACCTGCCGGGTACGCCAGAACCACCTGGCGGACACTCCGAAACCACCTGTCGCGCATGCCGGAACCACCTCTCAGACGTGCCGGAAGCACGTGCCGGACACGCCGGAATCACCTACCGGACAGACCGGAACCACCTGCTGAGCACGCCGGAGCCACCTGTTCGACTGGCTGGAACCACCTGCCGGACAGGCCAATATTAACTGCTGGCTATGCCAGAACCACCTGGGGGACAGTCCGGGATCACCTGCCAGCCATGGCGGAACCACCTCTCACACGAACCAGAACCACCTGCCGGAGAAGCTGGAAACACGTCCTGGACAGTCTGGAACCACCTGCCGGCCAAGCCTGAACCACCTGCCAAGCACAACGGAACAACCTGCCAGACACGCCAAAATCACCTGCGTGTTATGCCAGAACCACTTGGAGGACTCTCTGGGATGACCTGCCGGGCATGCCGGAACCACCTCTCAGACGTGCCAGAACCATGTGGCGGACCGTCCGGAATCACCTGTTTGGCATGCGCAACCACCTCTGAGACGTACCAGAACCACATGACGTGCAGGCTGGAACCACCTACCGGACAGACCGGAATCACCTTTCGGGCATGCCGGAACCACCTGTCAGATGTGCCAGAAACACGTGCCGGAGACGCCGGAAGCACCTGCCAAGCACGTTGGAACCACCTGCTCAACTCGCCTGAACCACCTGCCGACTATGCCAGAACCACTTGGCGAACACTCCGGAATCACTTGCCGGGCATGCAGGAACCACATCTCAGACATGCCAGAACCCCGTGCCAATGACCCCGGAAGCACCAGCCGAGCACGCCGGAACCACCTGCTCAACTCGCCTGAACCACCTGCCGGACACGCCAAAATCACCTGCCCGCTACACCAGCACCACTTCGGGGACAAGCCGGAATCACGTGAGGGGCATGCCTGCACAGCCTCTCAGACTGAACCTCGTGCCGGACACCACAGAACCACCTGCCGGACAGACCGGAACCACCTGCCGGACACGCCGGAACCACCGGCTCGACCCGCTGGAACGACCGCTGGACATGCAAAATCACCTGCCGGCTACGCCGGAAACACTTGGCGAACACTCCGGAATCACCTGCCGGGCATGCCGGTACCAACTCTCAGATATGCCAGAACCACGTGCCAATGACCCCGGAAGCACCTGCCGAGCACGCCGGAACCACCTGCTCGACTCGCCAGAACCACCTGCCGGACACGCAAAAATCACCTGCCGGCTACGCCACAACCAGTTGGGGAACACTTCGGAATCACCTGCCGGCCTTGCAGGAACCACCTGCCGGTCATGCCAAAATCACCTGCCAACTACGCCAGTACCACTTGGCGGACACTGTGGAAACACCTGTCGGGCCGGCCGGAACCACATCTCAGACGTGCCAGAACCATGTGCATGAGATGCTGGAACCACACCCCGAACAGACGGAAAACACCTGCCAGACCCGTCTGAACAACCTGCCGAGCACGCCGGAGCCACCTGCTCGACTCGCCGGAACCACCTACCTGACATGCCCAAATCACCAGCCGGGTATGCCAGAACCACTTGGCGGACACTCCGGAATCATCTGCCGGACATGCCGGAACCAGCTCTCAGACACACCAGAACCACGTGCCGGAGACGCCGGAAGCACCTGCCGAGCATGCCGGAGCCACCTGCTCGACTCGCCAGAAACACCTGCCGGACACGCCAAAATCACCTGCCGGGTACGCCAGAACCACCTGGCGGACACTCCGAATCACCTGTCGTGCATGCCGGAACCACCTCTCAGACGTGCCGGAAGCACGTGCCGGACACGCCAGAATCACCTAGCGGACAGACCGGAACCACCTGCCGAGCACGCCGGAGCCACCTGTTCGACTGGCTGGAACCACCTGCCGGACAGGCCAATATTAACTGCTGGCTATGCCAGAACCACCTGGGGGACAGTCCGGGATCACCTGCCAGCCATGGCGGAACCACCTCTCACACGAACCAGAACCACCTGCCGGAGAAGCTGGAAACACGTCCTGGACAGTCTGGAACCACCTGCCGGCCAAGCCTGAACCACCTGCCAAGCACAACGGAACAACCTGCCAGACACGCCAAAATCACCTGCGTGTTATGCCAGAACCACTTGGAGGACTCTCTGGGATGACCTGCCGGGCATGCCGGAACCACCTCTCAGACGTGCCAGAACCATGTGGCGGACAGTCCGGAATCACCTGTTGGGCATGCGCAACCACCTCTGAGACGTACCAGAACCACATGCCGTGCAGGCTGGAACCACCTACCGGACAGACCGGAATCACCTTTCGGGCATGCCGGAACCACCTGTCAGATGTGCCAGAAACACGTGCCGGAGACGCCTTAAGCACCTGCCAAGCACGTTGGAACCACCTGCTCAACTCGCCTGAACCACCTGCCGGACATGCCAAAATCACCTGCCGACTATGCCAGAACCACTTGGCGAACACTCCGGAATCACTTGCCGGGCATGCAGGAACCACCTCTCAGACATGCCAGAACCCCGTGCCAATGACCCCGGAAGCACCAGCCGAGCACGCCGGAACCACCTGCTCAACTCGCCTGAACCACCTGCCGGACACGCCAAAATCACCTGCCCGCTACACCAGCACCACTTCGGGGACAAGCCGGAATCACGTGAGGGGCATGCCGGCACAGCCTCTCAGACAGAACCTCGTGCCGGACACCACAGAACCACCTGCCGGACAGACCGGAACCACCTGCCGGACACGCCGGAACCACCGGCTCGACCCGCCGGAACGACCGCTGGACATGCAAAATCACCTGCCGGCTACGCCGGAAACACTTGGCGAACACTCCGGAATCACCTGCCGGGCATGCCGGAACCACCTCTCAGATATGCCAGAACCACGTGCCAATGACCCCGGAAGCACCTGCCGAGCACACCGGAACCACCTGCTCAACTCGCCAGAACCACCTGCCGGACACGCAAAAATCACCTGCCGGCTACGCCACAACCAGTTGGGGAACACTTCGGAATCACCTGCCGGGCTTGCTGGAACCACCTGCCGGTCATGCCAAAATCACCTTCCAACTACGCCAGGACCACTTGGTGGACACTGTGGAAACACCTGTTGGGCCGGCCGGAACCACATCTCAGACGTGCGAGAACCATGTGCATGAGATGCTGGAACCACACCCCGAAGAGACGGAAAACACCTGCCAGACCCGTCTGAACAACCTGCCGAGCACGCCGGAGCCACCTGCTCGACTCGCCGGAACCACCTACCTGACATGCCCAAATCACCAGCCGGGTATGCCAGAACCACTTGGCGGACACTCCGGAATCATCTGCCGGACATGCCGGAACCAGCTCTCAGACACACCAGAACCACGTGCCGGAGACCCCGGAAGCACCTGCCGAGCATGCCGGAGCCACCTGCTCGACTCGCCAGAAACACCTGCCGGACACGCCAAAATCACCTGCCGGGTACGCCAGAACCACCTGGCGGACACTCCGAAACCACCTGTCGCGCATGCCGGAACCACCTCTCAGACGTGCCGGAAGCACGTGCCGGACACGCCGGAATCACCTACCGGACAGACCGGAACCACCTGCCGAGCACGCCGGAGCCACCTGTTCGACTCGCTGGAACCACCTGCCGGACAGGCCAATATCAACTGCTGGCTATGCCAGAACCACCTGGGGGACGGTCCGGAATCACCTGCCAGCCATGGCGGAACCACCTCTCAGACGTACCAGAACCACCTGCCGGAGAAGCTGGAAACACGTCCTGGACAGTCTGGAACCACCTGCCGGCCAAGCCTGAACCACCTGCCAAGCACAACGGAACAACCTGCCAGACACGCCAAAATCACCTGCGTGTTATGCCAGAACCACTTGGAGGACTCTCTGGGATGACCTGCCGGGCATGCCGGAACCACCTCTCAGACACACCAGAACCAAGTGCCGGACACGCCAAAATCACCTGCCGGGTATGCCAGAACCACCTGGCGGACACTACGGAATTACCTGCCGCGCATGATGGAACCACCTCTCATGTGCCGGAAGCACGTGCCAGACACGCCGGAAACACCGTCCGGACAGACCGGAACCACCTGCCAAGAACGCCGGAGCCACCTGTTCGACTCGCTGGAACCACCTGCCGGACAGGCCAATATCAACTGCTGGCTATGCCAGAACCACCTGGGGGACAGTCCGGGATCACCTGCCAGCCATGGCGGAACCACCTCTCAGACGTACCAGAACCACCTGCCGGAGAAGCTGGAAACACGTCCTGGACAGACTGGAACCACGTGACGGCCACGCCTGAACCACCTGCCGAGCACGGCGGAACCACCTGCCGGACACGCCAAAATCACCTGCGGGCTACGCCAGAACCACTTGGATGACTCTCCGAAATGACCTGCCGGGCATGTTGGAACCACCTCTCAGACGTGCCTGAAGCACGTGGCGGACAGTCCGGAATCACCTGTTGGGAATACGCAACCACCTCAGACACGTACCAGAACCACGTGCCGTGCACGCCGGAACCACCTACCGGACAGACCGGAATCACCTTTTGGGCATGCCGGAACCACCTGTCAGATGTGCCAGAAACACGTGCCGGAGACGCCGGAAGCACCTGCCAAGCACATTGGAACCACCTGCTCAACTCGCCTGAACCACCTGCCGGACATGCCAAAATCACCTGCCGACTATGCCAGAACCACTTGGCGAACACTCCGGAATCACTTGCCGGGCATGCAGGAACCACCTCTCAGATATGCCAGAACCCCGTGCCAATGACCCCGGAAGCACCAGCCGAGCACGCCGGAACCACCTGCTCAACTCGCCAGAACCACCTGCCGGACACGCAAAAATCACCTGCCGGCTACGCCACAACCAGTTGGGGAACACTTCGGAATCACCTGCCGGGCTTGCTGGAACCACCTGCCGGTCATGCCAAAATCACCTGCCAACTACGCCAGGACCACTTGGCGGACACTGTGGAAACACCTGTCGGGCCGGCCGGAACCACATCTCACACGTGCCAGAACCATGTCCATGAGATGCTGGAACCACACCCCGAACAGACGGAAAACACCTGCCAGACCCGTCTGAACAACCTGCCGAGCACGCCGGAGCCACCTGCTCGACTCGCCGGAACCACCTACCTGACATGCCCAAATCACCAGCCGGGTATGCCAGAACCACTTGGCGGACACTCCGGAATCATCTGCCGGACATGCCGGAACCAGCTCTCAGACACACCAGAACCACGTGCCGGAGACGCCGGAAGCACCTGCCGAGCATGCCGGAGCCACCTGCTCGACTCGCCAGAAACACCTGCCGGACACGCCAAAATCACCTGCCGGGTACGCCAGAACCACCTGGCGGACACTCCGAAATCACCTGTCGCGCATGCCGGAACCACCTCTCAGACGTGCCGGAAGCACGTGCCGGACACGCCGGAATCACCTAGCGGACAGACCGGAACCACCTGCCGAGCACGCCGGAGCCACCTGTTCGACTCGCTGGAACCACCTGCCGGACAGGCCAATATTAACTGCTGGCTATGCCAGAACCACCTGGGGGACAGTCCGGGATCACCTGCCAGCCATGGCGGAACCACCTCTCACACGTACCAGAACCACCTGCCGGAGAAGCTGGAAACACGTCCTGGACAGTCTGGAACCACCTGCCGGCCAAGCCTGAACCACCTGCCAAGCACAACGGAACAACCTGCCAGACACGCCAAAATCACCTGCGTGTTATGCCAGAACCACTTGGAGGACTCTCTGGGATGACCTGCCGGGCATGCCGGAACCACCTCTCAGACGTGCCAGAACCATGTGGCGGACAGTCCGGAATCACCTGTTGGGCATGCGCAACCACCTCTGAGACGTACCAGAACCACATGCCGTGCAGGCTGGAACCACCTACCGGACAGACCGGAATCACCTTTCGGGCATGCCGGAACCACCTGTCAGATGTGCCAGAAACACGTGCCGGAGACGCCGGAAGCACCTGCCAAGCACGTTGGAACCACCTGCTCAACTCGCATGAACCACCTGCCGGACATGCCAAAATCACCTGCCGACTATGCCAGAACCACTTGGCGAACACTCCGGAAACACTTGCCGGGCATGCAGGAACCACCTCTCAGATATGCCAGAACCCCGTGCCAATGACCCCGGAAGCACCAGCCGAGCACGCCGGAACCACCTGCTCAACTCGCCTGAACCACCTGCCGGACACGCCAAAATCACCTGCCCGCTGCACCAGCACCACTTCGGGTACAAGCCGGAATCACGTGAGGGGCATGCCGGCACAGCCTCTCAGACTGAACCTCATGCCGGACACCACAGAACCACCTGCTGGACAGACCGGAACCACCTGCCGGACACGCCGGAACCACCGGCTCGACCCGCCGGAACGACCGCTGGACATGCAAAATCACCTGCCGGCTACGCCGGAAACACTTGGCGAACACTCCGGAATCACCTGCCGGGCATGCCGGAACCACCTCTCAGATATGCCAGAACCACGTGCCAATGACCCCGGAAGCACCTGCCGAGCACGCCGGAACCACCTGCTCGACTCGCCAGAACCACCTGCCGGACACGCAAAAATCACCTGCCGGCTACGCCACAACCAGTTGGGGAACACTTCGGAATCACCTGCCGGGCTTGCTGGAACCACCTGCCGGTCATGCCAAAATCACCTGCCAACTACGCCAGTACCACTTGGCGGACACTGTGGAAACACCTGTCGGGCCGGCCGGAACCACATCTCACACGTGCCAGAACCATGTGCATGAGATGCTGGAACCACACCCCGAACAGACGGAAAACACCTGCCAGACCCGTCTGAACAACCTGCCGAGCACGCCGGAGCCACCTGCTCGACTCGCCGGAACCACCTACCTGACATGCCCAAATCACCAGCCGGGTATGCCAGAACCACTTGGCGGACACTCCGGAATCATCTGCCGGACATGCCGGAACCAGCTCTCAGACACACCAGAACCACGTGCCGGAGACGCCGGAAGCACCTGCCGAGCATGCCGGAGCCACCTGCTCGACTCGCCAGAAACACCTGCCGGACACGCCAAAATCACCTGCCGGGTACGCCAGAACCACCTGGCGGACACTCCGAAATCACCTGTCGTGCATGCCGGAACAACCTCTCAGACGTGCCGGAAGCACGTGCCGGACACGCCGGAATCACCTACCGGACAGACCGGAACCACCTGCCGAGCACGCCGGAGCCACCTGTTCGACTGGCTGGAACCACCTGCCGGACAGGCCAATATTAACTGCTGGCTATGCCAGAACCACCTGGGGGACAGTCCGGGATCACCTGCCAGCCATGGCGGAACCACCTCTCACACGTACCAGAACCACCTGCCGGAGAAGCTGGAAACACGTCCTGGACAGTCTGGAACCACCTGCCGGCCAAGCCTGAACCACCTGCCAAGCACAACGGAACAACCTGCCAGACACGCCAAAATCACCTGCGTGTTATGCCAGAACCACTTGGAGGACTCTCTGGGATGACCTGCCGGGCATGCCGGAACCACCTCTCAGACGAGCCAGACCCATGTGGCGGACAGTCCGGAATCACCTGTTGGGCATGCGCAACCACCTCTGAGACGTACCAGAACCACATACCGTGCAGGCTGGCACCACCCACCGGACAGACCGGAATCACCTTTCGGGCATGCCGGAACCACCTGTCAGATGTGCCAGAAACACGTGCCGGAGACGCCGGAAGCACCTGCCAAGCACATTGGAACCACCTGCTCAACTCGCCTGAACCACCTGCCGGACATGCCAAAATCACCTGCCGACTATGCCAGAACCACTTGGCGAACACTCCGGAATCACTTGCCGGGCATGCAGGAACCACCTCTCAGATATGCCAGAACCCCGTGTCAATGACCCCGGAAGCACCAGCCGAGCACGCCGGAACCACCTGCTCAACTCGCCTGAACCACCTGCCGGACACGCCAAAATCACCTGCCCGCTACACCACCACCACTTCGGGGACAAGCTGGAATCACTTGAGGGGCATGCCGGCACAGCCTCTCAGACTGAACCTCGTGCCGGACACCACAGAACCACCTGCTGGACAGACCGGAACCACCTGCCGGACACGCCGGAACCACCGGCTCGACCCTCCGGAACGACCGCTGGACATGCAAAATCACCTGCCGGCTACGCCGGAAACACTTGGCGAACACTCCGGAATCACCTGCCGGGCATGCCAGAACCACCTCTCAGATAAGCCAGAACCACGTGCCAATGACCCCGGAAGCACCTGCCGAGCACGCCGGAACCACCTGCTCGACTCGCCAGAACCACCTGCCGGACACGCAAAAATCACCTGCCGGCTACGCCACAACCAGTTGGGGAACACTTCGGAATCACCTGCCGGGCTTGCTGGAACCACCTGCCGGTCATGCCAAAATCACCTGCCAACTACGCCAGTACCACTTGGCGGACACTGTGGAAACACCTGTCGCGCCGGCCGGAACCACATCTCACACGTGCCAGAACCATGTGCATGAGATGCTGGAACCACACCCCGAAAAGACGGAAAACACCTGCCAGACCCGTCTGAACAACCTGCCGAGCACGCCGGAGCCACCTGCTCGACTCGCCGGAACCACCTACCTGACATGCCCAAATCACCAGCAGGTTATGACAGAACCACTTGGCGGACACTCCGGAATCATCTGCCGGACATGCCGGAACCAGCTCTCAGACACACCAGAACCACGTGCCGGAGACGCCGGAAGCACCTGCCGAGCATGCCGGAGCCACCTGCTCGACTCGCCAGAAACACCTGCCGGACACGCCAAAATCACCTGCCGGGTATGCCAGAACCACCTGGCGGACACTCCGAAATCACCTCTCGCGCATGCCGGAACCACCTCTCAGACGTGCCGGAAGCACGTGCCGGACACGCCGGAATCACCTAGCGGACAGACCGGAACCACCTGCCGAGCACGCCGGAGCCACCTGTTCGACTGGCTGGAACCACCTGCCGGACAGGCCAATATTAACTGCTGGCTATGCCAGAACCACCTGGGGGACAGTCCGGGATCACCTGTCAGCCATGGCGGAACCACCTCTCACACGTACCAGAACCACCTGCCGGAGAAGCTGGAAACACGTCCTGGACAGTCTGGAACCACCTGCCGGCCAAGCCTGAACCACCTGCCAAGCACAACGGAACAACCTGCCAGACACGCCAAAATCACCTGCGTGTTATGCCAGAACCACTTGGAGGACTCTCTGGGATGACCTGCCGGGCATGCCGGAACCACCTCTCAGACGTGCCAGAACCATGTGGCGGACAGTCCGGAATCACCTGTTGGGCATGCGCAACCACCTCTGAGACGTACCAGAACCACATGCCGTGCAGGCTGGCACCACCTACCGGACAGACCGGAATCACCTTTCGGGCATGCCGGAACCACCTGTCAGATGTGCCAGAAACACGTGCCGGAGACGCCGGAAGCACCTGCCAAGCACATTGGAACCACCTGCTCAACTCGCCTGAACCACCTGCCGGACATGCCAAAATCACCTGCCGACTATGCCAGAACCACTTGGCGAACACTCCGGAATCACTTGCCGGGCATGCAGGAACCACCTCTCAGATATGCCAGAACCCCGTGCCAATGACCCCGGAAGCACCAGCCGAGCACGCCGGAACCACCTGCTCAACTCGCCTGAACCACCTGCCGGACACGCCAAAATCACCTGCCCGCTACACCAGCACCACTTCGGGGACAAGCCGGAATCACGTGAGGGGCATGCCGGCACAGCCTCTCAGACTGAACCTCGTGCCGGACACCACAGAACCACCTGCCGGACAGACCGGAACCACCTGCCGGACACGCCGGAACCACCGGCTCGACCCGCCGGAACGACCGCTGGACATGCAAAATCACCTGCCGGCTACGCCGGAAACACTTGGCGAACACTCCGGAATCACCTGCCGGGCATGCCGGAACCACCTGCTCGACTCGCCAGAACCACCTGCCGGACACGCAAAAATCACCTGCCGGCTACGCCACAACCAGTTGGGGAACACTTCGGAATCACCTGCCGGGCTTGCTGGAACCACCTGCCGGTCATGCCAAAATCACCTGCCAACTACGCCAGGACCACTTGGTGGACACTGTGGAAACACCTGTTGGGCCGGCCGGAACCACATCTCAGACGTGCGAGAACCATGTGCATGAGATGCTGGAACCACACCCCGAAGAGACGGAAAACACCTGCCAGACCCGTCTGAACAACCTGCCGAGCACGCCGGAGCCACCTGCTCGACTCGCCGGAACCACCTACCTGACATGCCCAAATCACCAGCCGGGTATGCCAGAACCACTTGGCGGACACTCCGGAATCATCTGCCGGACATGCCGGAACCAGCTCTCAGACACACCAGAACCACGTGCCGGAGACGCCGGAAGCACCTGCCGAGCATGCCGGAGCCACCTGCTCGACTCGCCAGAAACACCTGCCGGACACGCCAAAATCACCTGCCGGGTACGCCAGAACCACCTGGCGGACACTCCGAAACCACCTGTCGCGCATGCCGGAACCACCTCTCAGACGTGCCGGAAGCACGTGCCGGACACGCCGGAATCACCTACCGGACAGACCGGAACCACCTGCCGAGCACGCCGGAGCCACCTGTTCGACTCGCTGGAACCACCTGCCGGACAGGCCAATATCAACTGCTGGCTATGCCAGAACCACCTGGGGGACGGTCCGGAATCACCTGCCAGCCATGGCGGAACCACCTCTCAGACGTACCAGAACCACCTGCCGGAGAAGCTGGAAACACGTCCTGGACAGTCTGGAACCACCTGCCGGCCAAGCCTGAACCACCTGCCAAGCACAACGGAACAACCTGCCAGACACGCCAAAATCACCTGCGTGTTATGCCAGAACCACTTGGAGGACTCTCTGGGATGACCTGCCGGGCATGCCGGAACCACCTCTCAGACACACCAGAACCAAGTGCCGGACACGCCAAAATCACCTGCCGGGTATGCCAGAACCACCTGGCGGACACTACGGAATTACCTGCCGCGCATGATGGAACCACCTCTCATGTGCCGGAAGCACGTGCCAGACACGCCGGAAACACCGTCCGGACAGACCGGAACCACCTGCCAAGAACGCCGGAGCCACCTGTTCGACTCGCTGGAACCACCTGCCGGACAGGCCAATATCAACTGCTGGCTATGCCAGAACCACCTGGGGGACAGTCCGGGATCACCTGCCAGCCATGGCGGAACCACCTCTCAGACGTACCAGAACCACCTGCCGGAGAAGCTGGAAACACGTCCTGGACAGACTGGAACCACGTGACGGCCACGCCTGAACCACCTGCCGAGCACGGCGGAACCACCTGCCGGACACGCCAAAATCACCTGCGGGCTACGCCAGAACCACTTGGATGACTCTCCGAAATGACCTGCCGGGCATGTTGGAACCACCTCTCAGACGTGCCTGAAGCACGTGGCGGACAGTCCGGAATCACCTGTTGGGAATACGCAACCACCTCAGACACGTACCAGAACCACGTGCCGTGCACGCCGGAACCACCTACCGGACAGACCGGAATCACCTTTTGGGCATGCCGGAACCACCTGTCAGATGTGCCAGAAACACGTGCCGGAGACGCCGGAAGCACCTGCCAAGCACGTTGGAACCACCTGCTCAACTCGCCTGATCCACCTCCCGGACATGCCAAAATCACCTGCCGACTATGCCAGAACCACTTGGCGAACACTCCGGAATCACTTGCCGGGCATGCAGGAACCACCTCTCAGATATGCCAGAACCCCGTGCCAATGACCCCGGAAGCACCAGCCGAGCACGCCGGAACCACCTGCTCAACTCGCCAGAACCACCTGCCGGACACGCAAAAATCACCTGCCGGCTACGCCACAACCAGTTGGGGAACACTTCGGAATCACCTGCCGGGCTTGCTGGAACCACCTGCCGGTCATGCCAAAATCACCTGCCAACTACGCCAGGACCACTTGGCGGACACTGTGGAAACACCTGTCGGGCCGGCCGGAACCACATCTCACACGTGCCAGAACCATGTCCATGAGATGCTGGAACCACACCCCGAACAGACGGAAAACACCTGCCAGACCCGTCTGAACAACCTGCCGAGCACGCCGGAGCCACCTGCTCGACTCGCCGGAACCACCTACCTGACATGCCCAAATCACCAGCCGGGTATGCCAGAACCACTTGGCGGACACTCCGGAATCATCTGCCGGACATGCCGGAACCAGCTCTCAGACACACCAGAACCACGTGCCGGAGACGCCGGAAGCACCTGCCGAGCATGCCGGAGCCACCTGCTCGACTCGCCAGAAACACCTGCCGGACACGCCAAAATCACCTGCCGGGTACGCCAGAACCACCTGGCGGACACTCCGAAATCACCTGTCGTGCATGCCGGAACAACCTCTCAGACGTGCCGGAAGCACGTGCCGGACACGCCGGAATCACCTACCGGACAGACCGGAACCACCTGCCGAGCACGCCGGAGCCACCTGTTCGACTCGCTGGAACCACCTGCCGGACAGGCCAATATTAACTGCTGGCTATGCCAGAACCACCTGGGGGACAGTCCGGGATCACCTGCCAGCCATGGCGGAACCACCTCTCACACGTACCAGAACCACCTGCCGGAGAAGCTGGAAACACGTCCTGGACAGTCTGGAACCACCTGCCGGCCAAGCCTGAACCACCTGCCAAGCACAACGGAACAACCTGCCAGACACGCCAAAATCACCTGCGTGTTATGCCAGAACCACTTGGAGGACTCTCTGGGATGACCTGCCGGGCATGCCGGAACCACCTCTCAGACGAGCCAGACCCATGTGGCGGACAGTCCGGAATCACCTGTTGGGCATGCGCAACCACCTCTGAGACGTACCAGAACCACATACCGTGCAGGCTGGCACCACCCACCGGACAGACCGGAATCACCTTTCGGGCATGCCGGAACCACCTGTCAGATGTGCCAGAAACACGTGCCGGAGACGCCGGAAGCACCTGCCAAGCACATTGGAACCACCTGCTCAACTCGCCTGAACCACCTGCCGGACATGCCAAAATCACCTGCCGACTATGCCAGAACCACTTGGCGAACACTCCGGAATCACTTGCCGGGCATGCAGGAACCACCTCTCAGATATGCCAGAACCCCGTGTCAATGACCCCGGAAGCACCAGCCGAGCACGCCGGAACCACCTGCTCAACTCGCCTGAACCACCTGCCGGACACGCCAAAATCACCTGCCCGCTACACCAGCACCACTTCGGGGACAAGCTGGAATCACTTGAGGGGCATGCCGGCACAGCCTCTCAGACTGAACCTCGTGCCGGACACCACAGAACCACCTGCTGGACAGACCGGAACCACCTGACGGACACGCCGGAACCACCGGCTCGACCCTCCGGAACGACCGCTGGACATGCAAAATCACCTGCCGGCTACGCCGGAAACACTTGGCGAACACTCCGGAATCACCTGCCGGGCATGCCAGAACCACCTCTCAGATAAGCCAGAACCACGTGCCAATGACCCCGGAAGCACCTGCCGAGCACGCCGGAACCACCTGCTCGACTCGCCAGAACCACCTGCCGGACACGCAAAAATCACCTGCCGGCTACGCCACAACCAGTTGGGGAACACTTCGGAATCACCTGCCGGGCTTGCTGGAACCACCTGCCGGTCATGCCAAAATCACCTGCCAACTACGCCAGTACCACTTGGCGGACACTGTGGAAACACCTGTCGCGCCGGCCGGAACCACATCTCACACGTGCCAGAACCATGTGCATGAGATGCTGGAACCACACCCCGAAAAGACGGAAAACACCTGCCAGACCCGTCTGAACAACCTGCCGAGCACGCCGGAGCCACCTGCTCGACTCGCCGGAACCACCTACCTGACATGCCCAAATCACCAGCAGGTTATGACAGAACCACTTGGCGGACACTCCGGAATCATCTGCCGGACATGCCGGAACCAGCTCTCAGACACACCAGAACCACGTGCCGGAGACGCCGGAAGCACCTGCCGAGCATGCCGGAGCCACCTGCTCGACTCGCCAGAAACACCTGCCGGACACGCCAAAATCACCTGCCGGGTATGCCAGAACCACCTGGCGGACACTCCGAAATCACCTCTCGCGCATGCCGGAACCACCTCTCAGACGTGCCGGAAGCACGTGCCGGACACGCCGGAATCACCTAGCGGACAGACCGGAACCACCTGCCGAGCACGCCGGAGCCACCTGTTCGACTGGCTGGAACCACCTGCCGGACAGGCCAATATTAACTGCTGGCTATGCCAGAACCACCTGGGGGACAGTCCGGGATCACCTGTCAGCCATGGCGGAACCACCTCTCACACGTACCAGAACCACCTGCCGGAGAAGCTGGAAACACGTCCTGGACAGTCTGGAACCACCTGCCGGCCAAGCCTGAACCACCTGCCAAGCACAACGGAACAACCTGCCAGACACGCCAAAATCACCTGCGTGTTATGCCAGAACCACTTGGAGGACTCTCTGGGATGACCTGCCGGGCATGCCGGAACCACCTCTCAGACGTGCCAGAACCATGTGGCGGACAGTCCGGAATCACCTGTTGGGCATGCGCAACCACCTCTGAGACGTACCAGAACCACATGCCGTGCAGGCTGGCACCACCTACCGGACAGACCGGAATCACCTTTCGGGCATGCCGGAACCACCTGTCAGATGTGCCAGAAACACGTGCCGGAGACGCCGGAAGCACCTGCCAAGCACATTGGAACCACCTGCTCAACTCGCCTGAACCACCTGCCGGACATGCCAAAATCACCTGCCGACTATGCCAGAACCACTTGGCGAACACTCCGGAATCACTTGCCGGGCATGCAGGAACCACCTCTCAGATATGCCAGAACCCCGTGCCAATGACCCCGGAAGCACCAGCCGAGCACGCCGGAACCACCTGCTCAACTCGCCTGAACCACCTGCCGGACACGCCAAAATCACCTGCCCGCTACACCAGCACCACTTCGGGGACAAGCCGGAATCACGTGAGGGGCATGCCGGCACAGCCTCTCAGACTGAACCTCGTGCCGGACACCACAGAACCACCTGCCGGACAGACCGGAACCACCTGCCGGACACGCCGGAACCACCGGCTCGACCCGCCGGAACGACCGCTGGACATGCAAAATCACCTGCCGGCTACGCCGGAAACACTTGGCGAACACTCCGGAATCACCTGCCGGGCATGCCGGAACCACCTGCTCGACTCGCCAGAACCACCTGCCGGACACGCAAAAATCACCTGCCGGCTACGCCACAACCAGTTGGGGAACACTTCGGAATCACCTGCCGGGCTTGCTGGAACCACCTGCCGGTCATGCCAAAATCACCTGCCAACTACGCCAGGACCACTTGGTGGACACTGTGGAAACACCTGTTGGGCCGGCCGGAACCACATCTCAGACGTGCGAGAACCATGTGCATGAGATGCTGGAACCACACCCCGAAGAGACGGAAAACACCTGCCAGACCCGTCTGAACAACCTGCCGAGCACGCCGGAGCCACCTGCTCGACTCGCCGGAACCACCTACCTGACATGCCCAAATCACCAGCCGGGTATGCCAGAACCACTTGGCGGACACTCCGGAATCATCTGCCGGACATGCCGGAACCAGCTCTCAGACACACCAGAACCACGTGCCGGAGACGCCGGAAGCACCTGCCGAGCATGCCGGAGCCACCTGCTCGACTCGCCAGAAACACCTGCCGGACACGCCAAAATCACCTGCCGGGTACGCCAGAACCACCTGGCGGACACTCCGAAACCACCTGTCGCGCATGCCGGAACCACCTCTCAGACGTGCCGGAAGCACGTGCCGGACACGCCGGAATCACCTACCGGACAGACCGGAACCACCTGCCGAGCACGCCGGAGCCACCTGTTCGACTCGCTGGAACCACCTGCCGGACAGGCCAATATCAACTGCTGGCTATGCCAGAACCACCTGGGGGACGGTCCGGAATCACCTGCCAGCCATGGCGGAACCACCTCTCAGACGTACCAGAACCACCTGCCGGAGAAGCTGGAAACACGTCCTGGACAGTCTGGAACCACCTGCCGGCCAAGCCTGAACCACCTGCCAAGCACAACGGAACAACCTGCCAGACACGCCAAAATCACCTGCGTGTTATGCCAGAACCACTTGGAGGACTCTCTGGGATGACCTGCCGGGCATGCCGGAACCACCTCTCAGACACACCAGAACCAAGTGCCGGACACGCCAAAATCACCTGCCGGATATGCCAG
The DNA here is from genome assembly GCF_041296265.1 of Equus caballus. Taxonomy (NCBI): domain Eukaryota; kingdom Metazoa; phylum Chordata; class Mammalia; order Perissodactyla; family Equidae; genus Equus; species Equus caballus. The sequence goes on from NW_027222017.1 coordinate 20,276, forward strand.
AACCACCTGGCGGACACTACGGAATTACCTGCCGCGCATGATGGAACCACCTCTCATGTGCCGGAAGCACGTGCCAGACACGCCGGAAACACCGTCCGGACAGACCGGAACCACCTGCCAAGAACGCCGGAGCCACCTGTTCGACTCGCTGGAACCACCTGCCGGACAGGCCAATATCAACTGCTGGCTATGCCAGAACCACCTGGGGGACAGTCCGGGATCACCTGCCAGCCATGGCGGAACCACCTCTCAGACGTACCAGAACCACCTGCCGGAGAAGCTGGAAACACGTCCTGGACAGACTGGAACCACGTGACGGCCACGCCTGAACCACCTGCCGAGCACGGCGGAACCACCTGCCGGACACGCCAAAATCACCTGCGGGCTACGCCAGAACCACTTGGATGACTCTCCGAAATGACCTGCCGGGCATGTTGGAACCACCTCTCAGACGTGCCTGAAGCACGTGGCGGACAGTCCGGAATCACCTGTTGGGAATACGCAACCACCTCAGACACGTACCAGAACCACGTGCCGTGCACGCCGGAACCACCTACCGGACAGACCGGAATCACCTTTTGGGCATGCCGGAACCACCTGTCAGATGTGCCAGAAACACGTGCCGGAGACGCCGGAAGCACCTGCCAAGCACGTTGGAACCACCTGCTCAACTCGCCTGATCCACCTCCCGGACATGCCAAAATCACCTGCAGACTATGCCAGAACCACTTGGCGAACACTCCGGAATCACTTGCCGGGCATGCAGGAACCACCTCTCAGATATGCCAGAACCCCGTGCCAATGACCCCGGAAGCACCAGCCGAGCACGCCGGAACCACCTGCTCAACTCGCCAGAACCACCTGCCGGACACGCAAAAATCACCTGCCGGCTACGCCACAACCAGTTGGGGAACACTTCGGAATCACCTGCCGGGCTTGCTGGAACCACCTGCCGGTCATGCCAAAATCACCTGCCAACTACGCCAGGACCACTTGGCGGACACTGTGGAAACACCTGTCGGGCCGGCCGGAACCACATCTCACACGTGCCAGAACCATGTCCATGAGATGCTGGAACCACACCCCGAACAGACGGAAAACACCTGCCAGACCCGTCTGAACAACCTGCCGAGCACGCCGGAGCCACCTGCTCGACTCGCCGGAACCACCTACCTGACATGCCCAAATCACCAGCCGGGTATGCCAGAACCACTTGGCGGACACTCCGGAATCATCTGCCGGACATGCCGGAACCAGCTCTCAGACACACCAGAACCACGTGCCGGAGACGCCGGAAGCACCTGCCGAGCATGCCGGAGCCACCTTCTCGACTCGCCAGAAACACCTGCCGGACACGCCAAAATCACCTGCCGGGTACGCCAGAACCACCTGGCGGACACTCCGAAATCACCTGTCGCGCATGCCGGAACCACCTCTCAGACGTGCCGGAAGCACGTGCCGGACACGCCGGAATCACCTAGCGGACAGACCGGAACCACCTGCCGAGCACGCCGGAGCCACCTGTTCGACTCGCTGGAACCACCTGCCGGACAGGCCAATATTAACTGCTGGCTATGCCAGAACCACCTGGGGGACAGTCCGGGATCACCTGCCAGCCATGGCGGAACCACCTCTCACACGTACCAGAACCACCTGCCGGAGAAGCTGGAAACACGTCCTGGACAGTCTGGAACCACCTGCCGGCCAAGCCTGAACCACCTGCCAAGCACAACGGAACAACCTGCCAGACACGCCAAAATCACCTGCGTGTTATGCCAGAACCACTTGGAGGACTCTCTGGGATGACCTGCCGGGCATGCCGGAACCACCTCTCAGACGTGCCAGAACCATGTGGCGGACAGTCCGGAATCACCTGTTGGGCATGCGCAACCACCTCTGAGACGTACCAGAACCACATGCCGTGCAGGCTGGAACCACCTACCGGACAGACCGGAATCACCTTTCGGGCATGCCGGAACCACCTGTCAGATGTGCCAGAAACACGTGCCGGAGACGCCGGAAGCACCTGCCAAGCACGTTGGAACCACCTGCTCAACTCGCATGAACCACCTGCCGGACATGCCAAAATCACCTGCCGACTATGCCAGAACCACTTGGCGAACACTCCGGAAACACTTGCCGGGCATGCAGGAACCACCTCTCAGATATGCCAGAACCCCGTGCCAATGACCCCGGAAGCACCAGCCGAGCACGCCGGAACCACCTGCTCAACTCGCCTGAACCACCTGCCGGACACGCCAAAATCACCTGCCCGCTGCACCAGCACCACTTCGGGTACAAGCCGGAATCACGTGAGGGGCATGCCGGCACAGCCTCTCAGACTGAACCTCATGCCGGACACCACAGAACCACCTGCTGGACAGACCGGAACCACCTGCCGGACACGCCGGAACCACCGGCTCGACCCGCCGGAACGACCGCTGGACATGCAAAATCACCTGCCGGCTACGCCGGAAACACTTGGCGAACACTCCGGAATCACCTGCCGGGCATGCCGGAACCACCTCTCAGATATGCCAGAACCACGTGCCAATGACCCCGGAAGCACCTGCCGAGCACGCCGGAACCACCTGCTCGACTCGCCAGAACCACCTGCCGGACACGCAAAAATCACCTGCCGGCTACGCCACAACCTGTTGGGGAACACTTCGGAATCACCTGCCGGGCTTGCTGGAACCACCTGCCGGTCATGCCAAAATCACCTGCCAACTACGCCAGTACCACTTGGCGGACACTGTGGAAACACCTGTCGGGCCGGCCGGAACCACATCTCACACGTGCCAGAACCATGTGCATGAGATGCTGGAACCACACCCCGAACAGACGGAAAACACCTGCCAGACCCGTCTGAACAACCTGCCGAGCACGCCGGAGCCACCTGCTCGACTCGCCGGAACCACCTACCTGACATGCCCAAATCACCAGCCGGGTATGCCAGAACCACTTGGCGGACACTCCGGAATCATCTGCCGGACATGCCGGAACCAGCTCTCAGACACACCAGAACCACGTGCCGGAGACGCCGGAAGCACCTGCCGAGCATGCCGGAGCCACCTGCTCGACTCGCCAGAAACACCTGCCGGACACGCCAAAATCACCTGCCGGGTACGCCAGAACCACCTGGCGGACACTCCGAAATCACCTGTCGTGCATGCCGGAACAACCTCTCAGACGTGCCGGAAGCACGTGCCGGACACGCCGGAATCACCTACCGGACAGACCGGAACCACCTGCCGAGCACGCCGGAGCCACCTGTTCGACTCGCTGGAACCACCTGCCGGACAGGCCAATATTAACTGCTGGCTATGCCAGAACCACCTGGGGGACAGTCCGGGATCACCTGCCAGCCATGGCGGAACCACCTCTCACACGTACCAGAACCACCTGCCGGAGAAGCTGGAAACACGTCCTGGACAGTCTGGAACCACCTGCCGGCCAAGCCTGAACCACCTGCCAAGCACAACGGAACAACCTGCCAGACACGCCAAAATCACCTGCGTGTTATGCCAGAACCACTTGGAGGACTCTCTGGGATGACCTGCCGGGCATGCCGGAACCACCTCTCAGACGTGCCAGAACCATGTGGCGGACAGTCCGGAATCACCTGTTGGGCATGCGCAACCACCTCTGAGACGTACCAGAACCACATGCCGTGCAGGCTGGCACCACCTACCGGACAGACCGGAATCACCTTTCGGGCATGCCGGAACCACCTGTCAGATGTGCCAGAAACACGTGCCGGAGACGCCGGAAGCACCTGCCAAGCACATTGGAACCACCTGCTCAACTCGCCTGAACCACCTGCCGGACATGCCAAAATCACCTGCCGACTATGCCAGAACCACTTGGCGAACACTCCGGAATCACTTGCCGGGCATGCAGGAACCACCTCTCAGATATGCCAGAACCCCGTGCCAATGACCCCGGAAGCACCAGCCGAGCACGCCGGAACCACCTGCTCAACTCGCCTGAACCACCTGCCGGACACGCCAAAATCACCTGCCCGCTACACCAGCACCACTTCGGGGACAAGCCGGAATCACGTGAGGGGCATGCCGGCACAGCCTCTCAGACTGAACCTCGTGCCGGACACCACAGAACCACCTGCCGGACAGACCGGAACCACCTGCCGGACACGCCGGAACCACCGGCTCGACCCGCCGGAACGACCGCTGGACATGCAAAATCACCTGCCGGCTACGCCGGAAACACTTGGCGAACACTCCGGAATCACCTGCCGGGCATGCCGGAACCACCTCTCAGATATGCCAGAACCACGTGCCAATGACCCCGGAAGCACCTGCCGAGCACGCCGGAACCACCTGCTCGACTCGCCAGAACCACCTGCCGGACACGCAAAAATCACCTGCCGGCTACGCCACAACCAGTTGGGGAACACTTCGGAATCACCTGCCGGGCTTGCTGGAACCACCTGCCGGTCATGCCAAAATCACCTGCCAACTACGCCAGTACCACTTGGCGGACACTGTGGAAACACCTGTCGGGCCGGCCGGAACCACATCTCACACGTGCCAGAACCATGTGCATGAGATGCTGGAACCACACCCCGAAAAGACGGAAAACACCTGCCAGACCCGTCTGAACAACCTGCCGAGCACGCCGGAGCCACCTGCTCGACTCGCCGGAACCACCTACCTGACATGCCCAAATCACCAGCAGGTTATGACAGAACCACTTGGCGGACACTCCGGAATCATCTGCCGGACATGCCGGAACCAGCTCTCAGACACACCAGAACCACGTGCCGGAGACGCCGGAAGCACCTGCCGAGCATGCCGGAGCCACCTGCTCGACTCGCCAGAAACACCTGCCGGACACGCCAAAATCACCTGCCGGGTATGCCAGAACCACCTGGCGGACACTCCGAAATCACCTGTCGCGCATGCCGGAACCACCTCTCAGACGTGCCGGAAGCACGTGCCGGACACGCCGCAATCACCTAGCGGACAGACCGGAACCACCTGCCGAGCACGCCGGAGCCACCTGTTCGACTGGCTGGAACCACCTGCCGGACAGGCCAATATTAACTGCTGGCTATGCCAGAACCACCTGGGGGACAGTCCGGGATCACCTGTCAGCCATGGCGGAACCACCTCTCACACGTACCAGAACCACCTGCCGGAGAAGCTGGAAACACGTCCTGGACAGTCTGGAACCACCTGCCGGCCAAGCCTGAACCACCTGCCAAGCACAACGGAACAACCTGCCAGACACGCCAAAATCACCTGCGTGTTATGCCAGAACCACTTGGAGGACTCTCTGGGATGACCTGCCGGGCATGCCGGAACCACCTCTCAGACGTGCCAGAACCATGTGGCGGACAGTCCGGAATCACCTGTTGGGCATGCGCAACCACCTCTGAGACGTACCAGAACCACATACCGTGCAGGCTGGCACCACCTACCGGACAGACCGGAATCACCTTTCGGGCATGCCGGAACCACCTGTCAGATGTGCCAGAAACACGTGCCGGAGACGCCGGAAGCACCTGCCAAGCACATTGGAACCACCTGCTCAACTCGCCTGAACCACCTGCCGGACATGCCAAAATCACCTGCCGACTATGCCAGAACCACTTGGCGAACACTCCGGAATCACTTGCCGGGCATGCAGGAACCACCTCTCAGATATGCCAGAACCCCGTGCCAATGACCCCGGAAGCACCAGCCGAGCACGCCGGAACCACCTGCTCAACTCGCCTGAACCACCTGCCGGACACGCCAAAATCACCTGCCCGCTACACCAGCACCACTTCGGGGACAAGCCGGAATCACGTGAGGGGCATGCCGGCACAGCCTCTCAGACTGAACCTCGTGCCGGACACCACAGAACCACCTGCTGGACAGACCGGAACCACCTGCCGGACACGCCGGAACCACCGGCTCGACCCTCCGGAACGACCGCTGGACATGCAAAATCACCTGCCGGCTACGCCGGAAACACTTGGCGAACACTCCGGAATCACCTGCCGGGCATGCCAGAACCACCTCTCAGATAAGCCAGAACCACGTGCCAATGACCCCGGAAGCACCTGCCGAGCACGCCGGAACCACCTGCTCGACTCGCCAGAACCACCTGCCGGACACGCAAAAATCACCTGCCGGCTACGCCACAACCAGTTGGGGAACACTTCGGAATCACCTGCCGGGCTTGCTGGAACCACCTGCCGGTCATGCCAAAATCACCTGCCAACTACGCCAGTACCACTTGGCGGACACTGTGGAAACACCTGTCGGGCCGGCCGGAACCACATCTCACACGTGCCAGAACCATGTGCATGAGATGCTGGAACCACACCCCGAAAAGACGGAAAACACCTGCCAGACCCGTCTGAACAACCTGCCGAGCACGCCGGAGCCACCTGCTCGACTCGCCGGAACCACCTACCTGACATGCCCAAATCACCAGCAGGTTATGACAGAACCACTTGGCGGACACTCCGGAATCATCTGCCGGACATGCCGGAACCAGCTCTCAGACACACCAGAACCACGTGCCGGAGACGCCGGAAGCACCTGCCGAGCATGCCGGAGCCACCTGCTCGACTCGCCAGAAACACCTGCCGGACACGCCAAAATCACCTGCCGGGTATGCCAGAACCACCTGGCGGACACTCCGAAATCACCTCTCGCGCATGCCGGAACCACCTCTCAGACGTGCCGGAAGCACGTGCCGGACACGCCGGAATCACCTAGCGGACAGACCGGAACCACCTGCCGAGCACGCCGGAGCCACCTGTTCGACTGGCTGGAACCACCTGCCGGACAGGCCAATATTAACTGCTGGCTATGCCAGAACCACCTGGGGGACAGTCCGGGATCACCTGTCAGCCATGGCGGAACCACCTCTCACACGTACCAGAACCACCTGCCGGAGAAGCTGGAAACACGTCCTGGACAGTCTGGAACCACCTGCCGGCCAAGCCTGAACCACCTGCCAAGCACAACGGAACAACCTGCCAGACACGCCAAAATCACCTGCGTGTTATGCCAGAACCACTTGGAGGACTCTCTGGGATGACCTGCCGGGCATGCCGGAACCACCTCTCAGACGTGCCAGAACCATGTGGCGGACAGTCCGGAATCACCTGTTGGGCATGCGCAACCACCTCTGAGACGTACCAGAACCACATGCCGTGCAGGCTGGCACCACCTACCGGACAGACCGGAATCACCTTTCGGGCATGCCGGAACCACCTGTCAGATGTGCCAGAAACACGTGCCGGAGACGCCGGAAGCACCTGCCAAGCACATTGGAACCACCTGCTCAACTCGCCTGAACCACCTGCCGGACATGCCAAAATCACCTGCCGACTATGCCAGAACCACTTGGCGAACACTCCGGAATCACTTGCCGGGCATGCAGGAACCACCTCTCAGATATGCCAGAACCCCGTGCCAATGACCCCGGAAGCACCAGCCGAGCACGCCGGAACCACCTGCTCAACTCGCCTGAACCACCTGCCGGACACGCCAAAATCACCTGCCCGCTACACCAGCACCACTTCGGGGACAAGCCGGAATCACGTGAGGGGCATGCCGGCACAGCCTCTCAGACTGAACCTCGTGCCGGACACCACAGAACCACCTGCCGGACAGACCGGAACCACCTGCCGGACACGCCGGAACCACCGGCTCGACCCGCCGGAACGACCGCTGGACATGCAAAATCACCTGCCGGCTACGCCGGAAACACTTGGCGAACACTCCGGAATCACCTGCCGGGCATGCCGGAACCACCTCTCAGATATGCCAGAACCACGTGCCAATGACCCCGGAAGCACCTGCCGAGCACGCCGGAACCACCTGCTCGACTCGCCAGAACCACCTGCCGGACACGCAAAAATCACCTGCCGGCTACGCCACAACCAGTTGGGGAACACTTCGGAATCACCTGCCGGGCTTGCTGGAACCACCTGCCGGTCATGCCAAAATCACCTGCCAACTACGCCAGTACCACTTGGCGGACACTGTGGAAACACCTGTCGGGCCGGCCGGAACCACATCTCACACGTGCCAGAACCATGTGCATGAGATGCTGGAACCACACCCCGAAAAGACGGAAAACACCTGCCAGACCCGTCTGAACAACCTGCCGAGCACGCCGGAGCCACCTGCTCGACTCGCCGGAACCACCTACCTGACATGCCCAAATCACCAGCAGGTTATGACAGAACCACTTGGCGGACACTCCGGAATCATCTGCCGGACATGCCGGAACCAGCTCTCAGACACACCAGAACCACGTGCCGGAGACGCCGGAAGCACCTGCCGAGCATGCCGGAGCCACCTGCTCGACTCGCCAGAAACACCTGCCGGACACGCCAAAATCACCTGCCGGGTATGCCAGAACCACCTGGCGGACACTCCGAAATCACCTGTCGCGCATGCCGGAACCACCTCTCAGACGTGCCGGAAGCACGTGCCGGACACGCCGCAATCACCTAGCGGACAGACCGGAACCACCTGCCGAGCACGCCGGAGCCACCTGTTCGACTGGCTGGAACCACCTGCCGGACAGGCCAATATTAACTGCTGGCTATGCCAGAACCACCTGGGGGACAGTCCGGGATCACCTGTCAGCCATGGCGGAACCACCTCTCACACGTACCAGAACCACCTGCCGGAGAAGCTGGAAACACGTCCTGGACAGTCTGGAACCACCTGCCGGCCAAGCCTGAACCACCTGCCAAGCACAACGGAACAACCTGCCAGACACGCCAAAATCACCTGCGTGTTATGCCAGAACCACTTGGAGGACTCTCTGGGATGACCTGCCGGGCATGCCGGAACCACCTCTCAGACGTGCCAGAACCATGTGGCGGACAGTCCGGAATCACCTGTTGGGCATGCGCAACCACCTCTGAGACGTACCAGAACCACATACCGTGCAGGCTGGCACCACCTACCGGACAGACCGGAATCACCTTTCGGGCATGCCGGAACCACCTGTCAGATGTGCCAGAAACACGTGCCGGAGACGCCGGAAGCACCTGCCAAGCACATTGGAACCACCTGCTCAACTCGCCTGAACCACCTGCCGGACATGCCAAAATCACCTGCCGACTATGCCAGAACCACTTGGCGAACACTCCGGAATCACTTGCCGGGCATGCAGGAACCACCTCTCAGATATGCCAGAACCCCGTGCCAATGACCCCGGAAGCACCAGCCGAGCACGCCGGAACCACCTGCTCAACTCGCCTGAACCACCTGCCGGACACGCCAAAATCACCTGCCCGCTACACCAGCACCACTTCGGGGACAAGCCGGAATCACGTGAGGGGCATGCCGGCACAGCCTCTCAGACTGAACCTCGTGCCGGACACCACAGAACCACCTGCTGGACAGACCGGAACCACCTGCCGGACACGCCGGAACCACCGGCTCGACCCTCCGGAACGACCGCTGGACATGCAAAATCACCTGCCGGCTACGCCGGAAACACTTGGCGAACACTCCGGAATCACCTGCCGGGCATGCCAGAACCACCTCTCAGATAAGCCAGAACCACGTGCCAATGACCCCGGAAGCACCTGCCGAGCACGCCGGAACCACCTGCTCGACTCGCCAGAACCACCTGCCGGACACGCAAAAATCACCTGCCGGCTACGCCACAACCAGTTGGGGAACACTTCGGAATCACCTGCCGGGCTTGCTGGAACCACCTGCCGGTCATGCCAAAATCACCTGCCAACTACGCCAGTACCACTTGGCGGACACTGTGGAAACACCTGTCGGGCCGGCCGGAACCACATCTCACACGTGCCAGAACCATGTGCATGAGATGCTGGAACCACACCCCGAAGAGACGGAAAACACCTGCCAGACCCGTCTGAACAACCTGCCGAGCACGCCGGAGCCACCTGCTCGACTCGCCGGAACCACCTACCTGACATGCCCAAATCACCAGCCGGGTATGCCAGAACCACTTGGCGGACACTCCGGAATCATCTGCCGGACATGCCGGAACCAGCTCTCAGACACACCAGAACCACGTGCCGGAGACGCCGGAAGCACCTGCCGAGCATGCCGGAGCCACCTGCTCGACTCGCCAGAAACACCTGCCGGACACGCCAAAATCACCTGCCGGGTACGCCAGAACCACCTGGCGGACACTCCGAAATCACCTGTCGCGCATGCCGGAACCACCTCTCAGACGTGCCGGAAGCACGTGCCGGACACGCCGGAATCACCTAGCGGACAGACCGGAACCACCTGCCGAGCACGCCGGAGCCACCTGTTCGACTGGCTGGAACCACCTGCCGGACAGGCCAATATTAACTGCTGGCTATGCCAGAACCACCTGGGGGACAGTCCGGGATCACCTGTCAGCCATGGCGGAACCACCTCTCACACGTACCAGAACCACCTGCCGGAGAAGCTGGAAACACGTCCTGGACAGTCTGGAACCACCTGCCGGCCAAGCCTGAACCACCTGCCAAGCACAACGGAACAACCTGCCAGACACGCCAAAATCACCTGCGTGTTATGCCAGAACCACTTGGAGGACTCTCTGGGATGACCTGCCTGGCATGCCGGAACCACCTCTCAGACGTGCCAGAACCATGTGGCGGACAGTCCGGAATCACCTGTTGGGCATGCGCAACCACCTCTGAGACGTACCAGAACCACATACCGTGCAGGCTGGCACCACCTACCGGACAGACCGGAATCACCTTTCGGGCATGCCGGAACCACCTGTCAGATGTGCCAGAAACACGTGCCGGAGACGCCGGAAGCACCTGCCAAGCACATTGGAACCACCTGCTCAACTCGCCTGAACCACCTGCCGGACATGCCAAAATCACCTGCCGACTATGCCAGAACCACTTGGCGAACACTCCGGAATCACTTGCCGGGCATGCAGGAACCACCTCTCAGATATGCCAGAACCCCGTGCCAATGACCCCGGAAGCACCAGCCGAGCACGCCGGAACCACCTGCTCAACTCGCCTGAACCACCTGCCGGACACGCCAAAATCACCTGCCCGCTACACCAGCACCACTTCGGGGACAAGCCGGAATCACGTGAGGGGCATGCCGGCACAGCCTCTCAGACTGAACCTCGTGCCGGACACCACAGAACCACCTGCCGGACAGACCGGATCCACCTGCCGGACACGCCGGAACCACCGGCTCGACCCGCCGGAACGACCGCTGGACATGCAAAATCACCTGCCGGCTACGCCGGAAACACTTGGCGAACACTCCGGAATCACCTGCCGGGCATGCCGGAACCACCTCTCAGATATGCCAGAACCACGTGCCAATGACCCCGGAAGCACCTGCCGAGCACGCCGGAACCACCTGCTCGACTCGCCAGAACCACCTGCCGGACACGCAAAAATCACCTGCCGGCTACGCCACAACCTGTTGGGGAACACTTCGGAATCACCTGCCGGGCTTGCTGGAACCACCTGCCGGTCATGCCAAAATCACCTGCCAACTACGCCAGTACCACTTGGCGGACACTGTGGAAACACCTGTCGGGCCGGCCGGAACCACATCTCACACGTGCCAGAACCATGTCCATGAGATGCTGGAACCACACCCCGAACAGACGGAAAACACCTGCCAGACCCGTCTGAACAACCTGCCGAGCACGCCGGAGCCACCTGCTCGACTCGCCGGAACCACCTACCTGACATGCCCAAATCACCAGCCGGGTATGCCAGAACCACTTGGCGGACACTCCGGAATCATCTGCCGGACATGCCGGAACCAGCTCTCAGACACACCAGAACCACGTGCCGGAGACGCCGGAAGCACCTGCCGAGCATGCCGGAGCCACCTGCTCGACTCGCCAGAAACACCTGCCGGACACGCCAAAATCACCTGCCGGGTACGCCAGAACCACCTGGCGGACACTCCGAAATCACCTGTCGCGCATGCCGGAACCACCTCTCAGACGTGCCGGAAGCACGTGCCGGACACGCCGCAATCACCTACCGGACAGACCGGAAACACCTGCCGAGCACGCCGGAGCCACCTGTTCGACTGGCTGGAACCACCTGCCGGACAGGCCAATATTAACTGCTGGCTATGCCAGAACCACCTGGGGGACAGTCCGGGATCACCTGCCAGCCATGGCGGAACCACCTCTCACACGTACCAGAACCACCTGCCGGAGAAGCTGGAAACACGTCCTGGACAGTCTGGAACCACCTGCCGGCCAAGCCTGAACCACCTGCCAAGCACAACGGAACAACCTGCCAGACACGCCAAAATCACCTGCGTGTTATGCCAGAACCACTTGGAGGACTCTCTGGGATGACCTGCCGGGCATGCCGGAACCACCTCTCAGACGTGCCAGAACCATGTGGCGGACAGTCCGGAATCACCTGTTGGGCATGCGCAACCACCTCTGAGACGTACCAGAACCACATGACGTGCAGGCTGGAACCACCTACCGGACAGACCGGAATCACCTTTCGGGCATGCCGGAACCACCTGTCAGATGTGCCAGAAACACGTGCCGGAGACGCCGGAAGCACCTGCCAAGCACGTTGGAACCACCTGCTCAGCTCGCCTGAACCACCTGCCGGACATGCCAAAATCACCTGCCGACTATGCCAGAACCACTTGGCGAACACTTCGGAAACACTTGCCGGGCATGCAGGAACCACCTCTCAGACATGCCAGAACCCCGTGCCAATGACCCCGGAAGCACCAGCCGAGCACGCCGGAACCACATGCTCAACTCGCCTGAACCACCTGCCGGACACGCCAAAATCACCTGCCCGCTACACCAGCACCACTTCGGGGACAAGCCGGAATCACGTGAGGGGCATGCCGGCACAGCCTCTCAGACTGAACCTCGTGCCGGACACCACAGAACCACCTGCCGGACAGACCGGAACAACCTGCCGGACACGCCGGAACCACCGGCTCGACCCGCCGGAACGACCGCTGGACATGCAAAATCACCTGCCGGCTACGCCGGAAACACTTGGCGAACACTCCGGAATCACCTGCCGGGCATGCCGGAACCACCTCTCAGATATGCCAGAACCACGTGCCAATGACCCCGGAAGCACCTGCCGAGCACGCCGGAACCACCTGCTCGACTCGCCAGAACCACCTGCCGGACACGCAAAAATCACCTGCCGGCTACGCCACAACCAGTTGGGGAACACTTCGGAATCACCTGCCGGGCTTGCTGGAACCACCTGCCGGTCATGCCAAAATCACCTGCCAACTACGCCAGTACCACTTGGCGGACACTGTGGAAACACCTGTCGGGCCGGCCGGAACCACATCTCACACGTGCCAGAACCATGTCCATGAGATGCTGGAACCACACCCCGAACAGACGGAAAACACCTGCCAGACCCGTCTGAACAACCTGCCGAGCACGCCGGAGCCACCTGCTCGACTCGCCGGAACCACCTACCTGACATGCCCAAATCACCAGCCGGGTATGCCAGAACCACTTGGCGGACACTCCGGAATCATCTGCCGGACATGCCGGAACCAGCTCTCAGACACACCAGAACCACGTGCCGGAGACGCCGGAAGCACCTGCCGAGCATGCCGGAGCCACCTGCTCGACTCGCCAGAAACACCTGCCGGACACGCCAAAATCACCTGCCGGGTACGCCAGAACCACCTGGCGGACACTCCGAAATCACCTGTCGCGCATGCCGGAACCACCTCTCAGACGTGCCGGAAGCACGTGCCGGACACGCCGCAATCACCTACCGGACAGACCGGAAACACCTGCCGAGCACGCCGGAGCCACCTGTTCGACTGGCTGGAACCACCTGCCGGACAGGCCAATATTAACTGCTGGCTATGCCAGAACCACCTGGGGGACAGTCCGGGATCACCTGCCAGCCATGGCGGAACCACCTCTCACACGTACCAGAACCACCTGCCGGAGAAGCTGGAAACACGTCCTGGACAGTCTGGAACCACCTGCCGGCCAAGCCTGAACCACCTGCCAAGCACAACGGAACAACCTGCCAGACACGCCAAAATCACCTGCGTGTTATGCCAGAACCACTTGGAGGACTCTCTGGGATGACCTGCCGGGCATGCCGGAACCACCTCTCAGACGTGCCAGAACCATGTGGCGGACAGTCCGGAATCACCTGTTGGGCATGCGCAACCACCTCTGAGACGTACCAGAACCACATGCCGTGCAGGCTGGAACCACCTACCGGACAGACCGGAATCACCTTTCGGGCATGCCGGAACCACCTGTCAGATGTGCCAGACACACGTGCCGGAGACGCCGGAAGCACCTGCCAAGCACGTTGGAACCACCTGCTCAACTCGCATGAACCACCTGCCGGACATGCCAAAATCACCTGCCGACTATGCCAGAACCACTTGGCGAACACTTCGGAAACACTTGCCGGGCATGCAGGAACCACCTCTCAGACATGCCAGAACCCCGTGCCAATGACCCCGGAAGCACCAGCCGAGCACGCTGGAACCACCTGCTCAACTCGCCTGAACCACCTGCCGGACACGCCAAAATCACCTGCCCGCTACACCAGCACCACTTCGGGGACAAGCCGGAATCACGTGAGGGGCATGCCGGCACAGCCTCTCAGACTGAACCTCGTGCCGGACACCACAGAACCACCTGCCGGACAGACCGGAACCACCTGCCGGACACGCCGGAACCACCGGCTCGACCCGCCGGAACGACCGCTGGACATGCAAAATCACCTGCCGGCTACGCCGGAAACACTTGGCGAACACTCCGGAATCACCTGCCGGGCATGCCGGAACCACCTCTCAGATATGCCAGAACCACGTGCCAATGACCCCGGAAGCACCTGCCGAGCACGCCGGAACCACCTGCTCGACTCGCCAGAACCACCTGCCGGACACGCAAAAATCACCTGCCGGCTACGCCACAACCTGTTGGGGAACACTTCGGAATCACCTGCCGGGCTTGCTGGAACCACCTGCCGGTCATGCCAAAATCACCTGCCAACTACGCCAGTACCACTTGGCGGACACTGTGGAAACACCTGTCGGGCCGGCCGGAACCACATCTCACACGTGCCAGAACCATGTGCATGAGATGCTGGAACCACACCCCGAACAGACGGAAAACACCTGCCAGACCCGTCTGAACAACCTGCCGAGCACGCCGGAGCCACCTGCTCGACTCGCCGGAACCACCTACCTGACATGCCCAAATCACCAGCAGGTTATGACAGAACCACTTGGCGGACACTCCGGAATCATCTGCCGGACATGCCGGAACCAGCTCTCAGACACACCAGAACCACGTGCCGGAGACGCCGGAAGCACCTGCCGAGCATGCCGGAGCCACCTGCTCGACTAGCCAGAAACACCTGCCCGACACGCCAAAATCACCTGCCGGGTACGCCAGAACCACCTGGCGGACACTCCGAAATCACCTGTCGCGCATGCCGGAACCACCTCTCAGACGTGCCGGAAGCACGTGCCGGACACGCCGGAATCACCTAGCGGACAGACCGGAACCACCTGCCGAGCACGCCGGAGCCACCTGTTCGACTGGCTGGAACCACCTGCCGGACAGGCCAATATTAACTGCTGGCTATGCCAGAACCACCTGGGGGACAGTCCGGGATCACCTGTCAGCCATGGCGGAACCACCTCTCAGACGTACCAGAACCACCTGCCGGAGAAGCTGGAAACACGTCCTGGACAGTCTGGAACCACCTGCCGGCCAAGCCTGAACCACCTGCCAAGCACAACGGAACAACCTGCCAGACACGCCAAAATCACCTGCGTGTTATGCCAGAACCACTTGGAGGACTCTCTGGGATGACCTGCCGGGCATGCCGGAACCACCTCTCAGACGTGCCAGAACCATGTGGCGGACAGTCCGGAATCACCTGTTGGGCATGCGCAACCACCTCTGAGACGTACCAGAACCACATGCCGTGCAGGCTGGAACCACCTACCGGACAGACCGGAATCACCTTTCGGGCATGCCGGAACCACCTGTCAGATGTGCCAGAAACACGTGCCGGAGACGCCGGAAGCACCTGCCAAGCACGTTGGAACCACCTGCTCAACTCGCCTGAACCACCTGCCGGACATGCCAAAATCACCTGCCGACTATGCCAGAACCACTTGGCGAACACTCCGGAATCACTTGCCGGGCATGCAGGAACCACCTCTCAGACATGCCAGAACCCCGTGCCAATGACCCCGGAAGCACCAGCCGAGCACGCTGGAACCACCTGCTCAACTCGCCTGAACCACCTGCCGGACACGCCAAAATCACCTGCCCGCTACACCAGCACCACTTCGGGGACAAGCCGGAATCACGTGAGGGGCATGCCGGCACAGCCTCTCAGACTGAACCTCGTGCCGGACACCACAGAACCACCTGCCGGACAGACCGGAACCACCTGCCGGACACGCCGGAACCACCGGCTCGACCCGCCGGAACGACCGCTGGACATGCAAAATCACCTGCCGGCTACGCCGGAAACACTTGGCGAACACTCCGGAATCACCTGCCGGGCATGCCGGAACCACCTCTCAGATATGCCAGAACCACGTGCCAATGACCCCGGAAGCACCTGCCGAGCACGCCGGAACCACCTGCTCGACTCGCCAGAACCACCTGCCGGACACGCAAAAATCACCTGCCGGCTACGCCACAACCAGTTGGGGAACACTTCGGAATCACCTGCCGGGCTTGCTGGAACCACCTGCCGGTCATGCCAAAATCACCTGCCAACTACGCCAGTACCACTTGGCGGACACTGTGGAAACACCTGTCGGGCCGGCCGGAACCACATCTCACACGTGCCAGAACCATGTGCTTGAGATGCTGGAACCACACCCCGAACAGACGGAAAACACCTGCCAGACCCGTCTGAACAACCTGCCGAGCACGCCGGAGCCACCTGCTCGACTCGCCGGAACCACCTACCTGACATGCCCAAATCACCAGCCGGGTATGCCAGAACCACTTGGCGGACACTCCGGAATCATCTGCCGGACATGCCGGAACCAGCTCTCAGACACACCAGAACCACGTGCCGGAGACGCCGGAAGCACCTGCCGAGCATGCCGGAGCCACCTGCTCGACTCGCCAGAAACACCTGCCGGACACGCCAAAATCACCTGCCGGGTACGCCAGAACCACCTGGCGGACACTCCGAAATCACCTGTCGCGCATGCCGGAACCACCTCTCAGACGTGCCGGAAGCACGTGCCGGACACGCCGCAATCACCTACCGGACAGACCGGAAACACCTGCCGAGCACGCCGGAGCCACCTGTTCGACTGGCTGGAACCACCTGCCGGACAGGCCAATATTAACTGCTGGCTATGCCAGAACCACCTGGGGGACAGTCCGGGATCACCTGCCAGCCATGGCGGAACCACCTCTCACACGTACCAGAACCACCTGCCGGAGAAGCTGGAAACACGTCCTGGACAGTCTGGAACCACCTGCCGGCCAAGCCTGAACCACCAGCCAAGCACAACGGAACAACCTGCCAGACACGCCAAAATCACCTGCGTGTTATGCCAGAACCACTTGGAGGACTCTCTGGGATGACCTGCCGGGCATGCCGGAACCACCTCTCAGACGTGCCAGAACCATGTGGCGGACAGTCCGGAATCACCTGTTGGGCATGCGCAACCACCCTGAGACGTACCAGAACCACATGCCGTGCAGGCTGGAACCACCTACCGGACAGACCGGAATCACCTTTCGGGAATGCCGGAACCACCTGTCAGATGTGCCAGAAACACGTGTCGGAGACGCCGGAAGCACCTGCCAAGCACTTTGGAACCACCTGCTCAACTCGCCTGAACCACCTGCCGGACATGCCAAACTCACCTGCCGACTATGCCAGAACCACTTGGCGAACACTCCGGAATCACTTGCCGGGCATGCAGGAACCACCTCTCAGACGTGCCAGAACCCCGTGCCAATGACCCCGGAAGCACCAGCCGAGCACGCCGGAACCACCTGCTCAACTCGCCTGAACCACCTTCCGGACACGCCAAAATCACCTGCCCGCTACACCAGCACCACTACAGGGACAAGCCGGAATCACGTGAGGGGCATGCCGGCACAGCCTCTAAGACTGAACCTCGTGCCGGACACCACAGAACCACCTGCCGGACAGACCGGAACCACCTGCCGGACACGCCGGAACCACCGGCTCGACCCGCCTGAAAGACTGCTGGACATGCAAAATCACCTGCCGGCTACGCCGGAAACACTTGGCGAACACTCCGGAATCACCTGCCGGGCATGCCGGAACCACCTCTCAGATAAGCCAGAACCACGTGCCAATGACCCCGGAAGCACCTGCCGAGCACGCCGGAACCACCTGCTCGACTCGCCAGAACCACCTGCCGGACACGCAAAATCACCTGCCGGCTACGCCACAACCAGTTGGGGAACACTTCGGAATCACCTGCCGGGCTTGCTGGAACCACCTGCCGTTCATGCCAAAATCACCTGCCAACTACGCCAGTACCACTTGGCGGACACTGTGGAAACACCTGTCGGGCCGGCCAGAAGCACATCTCACACGTGCCAGAACCATGTTCATGAGATGCTGGAACCACACCCCGAACAGACGGAAAACACCTGCCAGACCCGTCTGAACAACCTGCCGAGCACGCCGGAGCCACCTGCTCGACTCGCCGGAACCACCTACCTGACATGCCCAAATCACCAGCCGGGTATGCCAGAACCACTTGGCGGACACTCCGGAATCATCTGCCGGACATGCCGCAACCAGCTCTCAGACACACCAGAACCACGTGCCGGAGACGCCGGAAGCACCTGCCGAGCATGCCGGAGCCACCTGCTCGACTCGCCAGAAACACCTGCCGGACACGCCAAAATCACCTGCCGGGTACGCCAGAACCACCTGGCGGACACTCCGAAATCACCTGTCGCGCATGCCGGAACCACCTCTCAGACGTGCCGGAAGCACGTGCCGGACAAGCCGGAATCACCTACCGGAGAGACCGGAACCACCTGCCGAGCACGCCAGAGCCACCTGTTCGACTGGCTGGAACCACCTGCCGGACAGGCCAATATTAACTGCTGGCTATGCCAGAACCACCTGGGGGACAGTCCGGGATCACCTGCCAGCCATGGCGGAACCACCTCTCACACGTACCAGAACCACCTGCCGGAGAAGCTGGAAACACGTCCTCGACAGTCTGGAACCACCTGCCGGCCAAGCCTGAACCACCTGCCAAGCACAACGGAACAACCTGCCAGACACGCCAAAATCACCTGCGTGTTATGCCAGAACCACTTGGAGGACTCTCTGGGATGACCTGCCGGGCATGCCGGAACCACCTCTCAGACGTGCCAGCACCATGTGGCGGACAGTCCGGAATCACCTGTTGGGCATGCGCAACCACCTCTGAGACGTACCAGAACCACATGCCGTGCAGGCTGGAACCACCTACCGGACAGACCGGAATCACCTATCGGGCATGCCGGAACCACCTGTCAGATGTGCCAGAAACACGTGCCGGAGACGCCGGAAGCACCTGCCAAGCACGTTGGAACCACCTGCTCAACTCGCCTGAACCACCTGCCGGACATGCCAAAATCACCTGCCGACTATGCCAGAACCACTTGGCGAACACTCCGGAATCACTTGCCGGGCATGCAGGAACCACCTCTCAGACATGCCAGAACCCCGTGCCAATGACCCCGGAAGCACCAGCCGAGCACGCCGGAACCACCTGCTCAACTCGCCTGAACCACCTGCCGGACACGCCAAAATCACCTGCCCGCTACACCAGCACCAATTCGGGGACAAGCCGGAATCACGTGAGGGGCATGCCGGCACAGCCTCTCAGACTGAACCTCGTGCCGGACACCACAGAACCACCTGCCGGACAGACCGGAACCACCTGCCGGACACGCCGGAACCACCGGCTCGACCCGCCGGAACGACCGCTGGACATGCAAAATCACCTGCCGGCTACGCCGGAAACACTTGGCGAACACTCCGGAATCACCTGCCGGGCATGCCGGAACCACCTCTCAGATATGCCAGAACCACGTGCCAATGACCCCGGAAGCACCTGCCGAGCACGCCGGAACCACCTGCTCGACTCGCCAGAACCACCTGCCGGACACGCAAAAATCACCTGCCGGCTACGCCACAACCAGTTGGGGAACACTTCGGAATCACCTGCCGGGCTTGCTGGAACCACCTGCCGGTCATGCCAAAATCACCTGCCAACTACGCCAGCACCACTTGGCGGACACTGTGGAAACACCTGTCGGGCCGGCCGGAACCACATCTCAGACGTGCCAGAACCATGTGCATGAGATGCTGGAACCACACCCCGAACAGACGGAAAACACCTGCCAGACCCGTCTGAACAACCTGCCGAGCACGCCGGAGCCACCTGCTCGACTCGCCGGAACCACCTACCTGACATGCCCAAATCACCAGCCGGGTATGCCAGAACCACTTGGCGGACACTCCGGAATCATCTGCCGGACATGCCGGAACCAGCTCTCAGACACACCAGAACCACGTGCCGGAGACGCCGGAAGCACCTGCCGAGCATGCCGGAGCCACCTGCTCGACTCGCCAGAAACACCTGCCGGACACGCCAAAATCACCTGCCGGGTACGCCAGAACCACCTGGCGGACACTCCGAAATCACCTGTCGCGCATGCCGGAACCACCTCTCAGACGTGCCGGAAGCACGTGCCGGACACGCCGGAATCACCTAGCGGACAGACCGGAACCACCTGCCGAGCACGCCAGAGCCACCTGTTCGACTGGCTGGAACCATCTGCCGGACAGGCCAATATTAACTGCTGGCTATCCCAAAACCACCTGGGGGACAGTCCGGGATCACCTGCCAGCCATGGCGGAACCACCTCTCACACGTACCAGAACCACCTGCCGGAGAAGCTGGAAACACGTCCTGGACAGTCTGGAACCACCTGCCGACCAAGCCTGAACCACCTGCCAAGCACAACGGAACAACCTGCCAGACACGCCAAAATCACCTGCGTGTTATGCCAGAACCACTTGGAGGACTCTCTGGGATGACCTGCCGGGCATGCCGGAACCACCTCTCAGACGTGCCAGAACCATGTGGCGGACAGTCCGGAATCACCTGTTGGGCATGCGCAACCACCTCTGAGACGTACCAGAACCACATGCCGTGCAGGCTGGAACCACCTACCGGACAGACCGGAATCACCTTTCGGGCATGCCGGAACCACCTGTCAGATGTGCCAGAAACACGTGCCGGAGACGCCCTAAGCACCTGCCAAGCACGTTGGAACCACCTGCTCAACTCGCCTGAACCACCTGCCGGACATGCCAAAATCACCTGCCGACTATGCCAGAACCACTTGGCGAACACTCCGGAATCACTTGCCGGGCATGCAGGAACCACCTCTCAGACATGCCAGAACCCCGTGCCAATGACCCCGGAAGCACCAGCCGAGCACGCCGGAACCACCTGCTCAACTCGCCTGAACCACATGCCGGATACGCAAAAATCACCTGCCCGCTACACCAGCACCACTTCGGGGACAAGCCGGAATCACGTGAGGGGCATGCCGGCACAGCCTCTCAGACTGAACCTCGTGCCGGACACCACAGAACCACCTGCCGGACAGACCGGAACCACCTGCCGGTCACGCCGGAACCACCGGCTCGACCCGCCGGAACGACCGCTGGACATGCAAAATCACCTGCCGGCTACGCCGGAAACACTTGGCGAACACTCCGGAATCACCTGCCGGGCATGCCGGAACCACCTCTCAGATATGCCAGAACCACGTGCCAATGACCCCGGAAGCACCTGCCGAGCACGCCGGAACCACCTGCTCGACTCGCCAGAACCACCTGCCGGACACGCAAAAATCACCTGCCGGCTACGCCACAACCAGTTGGGGAACACTTCGGAATCACCTGCCGGGCTTGCTGGAACCACCTGCCGGTCATGCCAAAATCACCTGCCAACTACGCCAGGACCACTTGGCGGACACTGTGGAAACACCTGTCGGGCCGGCCGGAACCACATCTCAGACGTGCCAGAACCATGTGCATGAGATGCTGGAACCACACCCCGAACAGACGGAAAACACCTGCCAGACCCGTCTGAACAACCTGCCGAGCACGCCGGAGCCACCTGCTCGACTCGCCGGAACCACCTACCTGACATGCCCAAATCACCAGCCGGGTATGCCAGAACCACTTGGCGGACACTCCGGAATCATCTGCCGGACATGCCGGAACCAGCTCTCAGACACACCAGAACCACGTGCCGGAGACGCCGGAAGCACCTGCCGAGCATGCCGGAGCCACCTGCTCGACTCGCCAGAAACACCTGCCGGACACGCCAAAATCACCTGCCGGGTACGCCAGAACCACCTGGCGGACACTCCGAAATCACCTGTCGTGCATGCCGGAACAACCTCTCAGACGTGCCGGAAGCACGTGCCGGACACGCCGGAATCACCTACCGGACAGACCGGAACCACCTGCCGAGCACGCCAGAGCCACCTGTTCGACTGGCTGGAACCATCTGCCGGACAGGCCAATATTAACTGCTGGCTATCCCAAAACCACCTGGGGGACAGTCCGGGATCACCTGCCAGCCATGGCGGAACCACCTCTCACACGTACCAGAACCACCTGCCGGAGAAGCTGGAAACACGTCCTGGACAGTCTGGAACCACCTGCCGACCAAGCCTGAACCACCTGCCAAGCACAACGGAACAACCTGCCAGACACGCCAAAATCACCTGCGTGTTATGCCAGAACCACTTGGAGGACTCTCTGGGATGACCTGCCGTGCATGCCGGAACCACCTCTCAGACGTGCCAGAACCATGTGGCGGACAGTCCGGAATCACCTGTTGGGCATGCGCAACCACCTCTGAGACGTACCAGAACCACATGCCGTGCAGGCTGGAACCACCTACCGGACAGACCGGAATCACCTTTCGGGCATGCCGGAACCACCTGTCAGATGTGCCAGAAACACGTGCCGGAGACGCCGGAAGCACCTGCCAAGCACGTTGGAAGCACCTGCTCAACTCGCCTGAACCACCTGCCGGACATGCCAAAATCACCTGCCGACTATGCCAGAACCACTTGGCGAACACTCAGGAATCACATGCCGGGCATGCAGGAACCACCTCTCAGACATGTCAGAACCCCGTGCCAATGACCCCGGAAGCACCAGCCGAGCACGCCGGAACCACCTGCTCAACTCGCCTGAACCACATGCCGGATACGCAAAAATCACCTGCCCGCTACACCAGCACCACTTCGGGGACAAGCCGGAATCACGTGAGGGGCATGCCTGCACAGCCTCTCAGACTGAACCTCGTGCCGGACACCACAGAACCACCTGCCGGACAGACCGGAACCACCTGCCGGTCACGCCGGATCCACCGGCTCGACCCGCCGGAACGACCGCTGGACATGCAAAATCACCTGCCGGCTACGCCGGAAACACTTGGCGAACACTCCGGAATCACCTGCCGGGCATGCCGGAACCACCTCTCAGATATGCCAGAACCACGTGCCAATGACCCCGGAAGCACCTGCCGAGCACGCCGGAACCACCTGCTCGACTCGCCAGAACCACCTGCCGGACACGCAAAAATCACCTGCCGGCTACGCCACAACCAGTTGGGGAACACTTCGGAATCACCTGCCGGGCTTGCTGGAACCACCTGCCGGTCATGCCAAAATCACCTGCCAACTACGCCAGTACCACTTGGCGGACACTGTGGAAACACCTGTCGGGCCGGCCGGAACCACATCTCAGACGTGCCAGAACCATGTGCATGAGATGCTGGAACCACACCCCGAACAGACGGAAAACACCTGCCAGACCCGTCTGAACAACCTGCCGAGCACGCCGGAGCCACCTGCTCGACTCGCCGGAACCACCTACCTGACATGCCCAAATCACCAGCCGGGTATGCCAGAACCACTTGGCGGACACTCCGGAATCATCTGCCGGACATGCCGGAACCAGCTCTCAGACACACCAGAACCACGTGCCGGAGACGCCGGAAGCACCTGCCGAGCATGCCGGAGCCACCTGCTCGACTCGCCAGAAACACCTGCCGGACACGCCAAAATCACCTGCCGGGTACGCCAGAACCACCTGGCGGACACTCCGAAATCACCTGCCGCGCATGCCGGAACCACCTCTCAGACGTGCCGGAAGCACGTGCCGGACACGCCGGAAACACCTAGCGGACAGACCGGAACCACCTGCCGAGCACGCCGGAGCCACCTGTTCGACTGGCTGGAACCATCTGCCGGACAGGCCAATATTAACTGCTGGCTATGCCAGAACCACCTGGGGGACAGTCCGGGATCACCTGCCAGCCATGGCGGAACCACCTCTCACACGTACCAGAACCACCTGCCGGAGAAGCTGGAAACACGTCCTGGACAGTCTGGAACCACCTGCCGACCAAGCCTGAACCACCTGCCAAGCACAACGGAACAACCTGCCAGACACGCCAAAATCACCTGCGTGTTATGCCAGAACCACTTGGAGGACTCTCTGGGATGACCTGCCGGGCATGCCGGAACCACCTCTCAGACGTGCCAGAACCATGTGGCGGACAGTCCGGAATCACCTGTTGGGCATGCGCAACCACCTCTGAGACGTACCAGAACCACATGCCGTGCAGGCTGGAACCACCTACCGGACAGACCGGAATCACCTTTCGGGCATGCCGGAACCACCTGTCAGATGTGCCAGAAACACGTGCCGGAGACGCCGGAAGCACCTGCCAAGCACGTTGGAACCACCTGCTCAACTCGCATGAACCACCTGCCGGACATGCCAAAATCACCTGCCGACTATGCCAGAACCACTTGGCGAACACTCCGGAATCACTTGCCGGGCATGCAGGAACCACCTCTCAGACATGCCAGAACCCCGTGCCAATGACCCCGGAAGCACCAGCCGAGCACGCCGGAACCACCTGCTCAACTCGCCTGAACCACATGCCGGATACGCAAAAATCACCTGCCCGCTACACCAGCACCACTTCGGGGACAAGCCGGAATCACGTGAGGGGCATGCCGGCACAGCCTCTCAGACTGAACCTCGTGCCGGACACCACAGAACCACCTGCCGGACAGACCGGAACCACCTGCCGGACACGCCGGAACCACCGGCTCGACCCGCCGGAACGACCGCTGGACATGCAAAATCACCTGCCGGCTACGCCGGAAACACTTGGCGAATACTCCGGAATCACCTGCCGGGCATGCCGGAACCAGCTCTCAGATATGCCAGAACCACGTGCCAATGACCCCGGAAGCACCTGCCGAGCACGCCGGAACCACCTGCTCGACTCGCCAGAACCACCTGCCGGACACGCAAAAATCACCTGCCGGCTACGCCACAACCAGTTGGGGAACACTTCGGAATCACCTGCCGGGCTTGCTGGAACCACCTGCCGGTCATGCCAAAATCACCTGCCAACTACGCCAGTACCGCTTGGCGGACACTGTGGAAACACCTGTCGGGCCGGCCGGAACCACATCTCACACGTGCCAGAACCATGTGCATGAGATGCTGGAACCACACCCCGAACAGACGGAAAACACCTGCCAGACCCGTCTGAACAACCTGCGGAGCACGCCGGAGCCACCTGCTCGACTCGCCGGAACCACCTAACTGACATGCCAAAATCACCAGCCGGGTATGCCAGAACCACTTGGCGGACACTCCGGAATCATCTGCCGGACATGCCGGAACCAGCTCTCAGACACACCAGAACCACGTGCCGGAGACGCCGGAAGCACCTGCCGAGCATGCCGGAGCCACCTGCTCGACTCGCCAGAAACACCTGCCGGACACGCCAAAATCACCTGCCGGGTACGCCATAACCACCTGGCGGACACTCCGAAATCACCTGTCGCGCATGCCGGAACCACCTCTCAGACGTGCCGGAAGCACGTGCCGGACACGCCGGAATCACCTAGCGGACAGACCGGAACCACCTGCCGAGCACGCCAGAGCCACCTGTTCGACTGGCTGGAACCATCTGCCGGACAGGCCAATATTAACTGCTGGCTATCCCAAAACCACCTGGGGGACAGTCCGGGATCACCTGCCAGCCATGGCGGAACCACCTCTCACACGTACCAGAACCACCTGCCGGAGAAGCTGGAAACACGTCCTGGACAGTCTGGAACCACCTGCCGACCAAGCCTGAACCACCTGCCAAGCACAACGGAACAACCTGCCAGACACGCCAAAATCACCTGCGTGTTATGCCAGAACCACTTGGAGGACTCTCTGGGATGACCTGCCGGGCATGCCGGAACCACCTCTCAGACGTGCCAGAACCATGTGGCGGACAGTCCGGAATCACCTGTTGGGCATGCGCAACCACCTCTGAGACGTACCAGAACCACATGCCGTGCAGGCTGGAACCACCTACCGGACAGACCGGAATCACCTTTCGGGCATGCCGGAACCACCTGTCAGATGTGCCAGAAACACGTGCCGGAGACGCCGGAAGCACCTGCCAAGCACGTTGGAACCACCTGCTCAACTCGCATGAACCACCTGCCGGACATGCCAAAATCACCTGCCGACTATGCCAGAACCACTTGGCGAACACTCCGGAATCACTTGCCGGGCATGCAGGAACCACATCTCAGACATGCCAGAACCCCGTGCCAATGACCCCGGAAGCACCAGCCGAGCACGCCGGAACCACCTGCTCAACTCGCCTGAACCACCTGCCGGACACGCCAAAATCACCTGCCCGCTACACCAGCACCACTTCGGGGACAAGCCGGAATCACGTGAGGGGCATGCCGGCACAGCCTCTCAGACTGAACGTCCTGCTGGACACCAGAGAACCACCTGCCGGACAGACCGGAACCACCTGCCGGACACGCCGGAACCACCGGCTTGACCCGCCGGAAAGACCGCTGGACATGCAAAATCACCTGCCGGCTACGCCGGAAACACTTGGCGAACACTCCGGAATCACCTGCCGGGCATGCCGGAACCACCTCTCAGATATGCCAGAACCACGTGCCAATGACCCTGGAAGGACCTGCCGACCACGCCGGAACCACCTGCTCGACTCGCCAGAACCACCTGCCAGACACGCAAAAATCACCTGCCGGCTACGCCACAACCAGTTGGGGAACACTTCGGAATCACCTGCCGGGCTTGCTGGAACCACCTGCCGGTCATGCCAAAATCACCTGCCAACTACGCCAGTACCACTTGGCGGACACTGTGGAAACACCTGTCGGGCCGGCCGGAACCACATCTCACACGTGCCAGAACCATGTGCATGAGATGCTGGAACCACACCCCGAACAGACGGAAAACACCTGCCAGACCCGTCTGAACAACCTGCCGAGCACGCCGGAGCCACCTGCTCGACTCGCCGGAACCACCTACCTGACATGCCCAAATCACCAGCCGGGTATGCCAGAACCACTTGGCGGACACTCCGGAATCATCTGCCGGACATGCCGGAACCAGCTCTCAGACACACCAGAACCACGTGCCGGAGACGCCGGAAGCACCTGCCGAGCATGCCGGAGCCACCTGCTCGACTCGCCAGAAACACCTGCCGGACACGCCAAAATCACCTGCCGGGTACGCCATAACCACCTGGCGGACACTCCGAAATCACCTGTCGCGCATGCCGGAACCACCTCTCAGACGTGCCGGAAGCACGTGCCGGACACGCCGGAAACACCTACCGGACAGACCGGAGCCACCTGCCGAGCACGCCGGAGCCACCTGTTCGACTGGCTGGAACCACCTGCCGGACAGGCCTATATTAACTGCTGGCTATGCCAGAACCACCTGGGGGACAGTCCGGGATCACCTGCCAGCCATGGCGGAACCACCTCTCACACGTACCAGAACCACCTGCCGGAGAAGCTGGAAACACGTCCTGGACAGTCTGGAACCACCTGCCGACCAAGCCTGAACCACCTGCCAAGCACAACGGAACAACCTGCCAGACACGCCAAAATCACCTGCGTGTTATGCCAGAACCACTTGGAGGACTCTCTGGGATGACCTGCCGGGCATGCCGGAACCACCTCTCAGACGTGCCAGAACCATGTGGCGGACAGTCCGGAATCACCTGTTGGGCATGCGCAACCACCTCTGAGACGTACCAGAACCACATGCCGTGCAGGCTGGAACCACCTACCGGACAGACCGGAATCACCTTTCGGGCATGCCGGAACCACCTGTCAGATGTGCCAGAAACACGTGCCGGAGACGCCGGAAGCACCTGCCAAGCACGTTGGAACCACCTGCTCAACTCGCCTGAACCACCTGCCGGACATGCCAAAATCACCTGCCGACTATGCCAGAACCACTTGGCGAACACTCCGGAATCACTTGCCGGGCATGCAGGAACCACATCTCAGACATGCCAGAACCCCGTGCCAATGACCCCGGAAGCACCAGCCGAGCACGCCGGAACCACCTGCTCAACTCGCCTGAACCACCTGCCGGACACGCCAAAATCACCTGCCCGCTACACCAGCACCACTTCGGGGACAAGCCGGAATCACGTGAGGGGCATGCCGGCACAGCCTTTCAGACTGAACGTCCTGCTGGACACCACAGAACCACCTGCCGGACAGACCGGAACCACCTGCCGGACACACCGGAACCACCGGCTCGACCCGCCGGAACGACCGCTGGACATGCAAAATCACCTGCCGGCTACGCCGGAAACACTTGGCGAACACTCCGGAATCACCTGCCGGGCATGCCGGAACCACCTCTCAGATATGCCAGAACCACGTGCCAATGACCCTGGAAGCACCTGCCGACCACTCCGGAACCACCTGCTCGACTCGGCAGAACCACCTGCCAGACACGCAAAAATCACCTGCCGGCTACGCCACAACCAGTTGGGGAACACTTCGGAATCACCTGCCGGGCTTGCTGGAACCACCTGCCGGTCATGCCAAAATCACCTGCCAACTACGCCAGTACCACTTGGCGGACACTGTGGAAACACCTGTCGGGCCGGCCGGAACCACATCTCACACGTGCCAGAACCATGTGCATGAGATGCTGGAACCACACCCCGAACAGACGGAAAACACCTGCCAGACCCGTCTGAACAACCTGCCGAGCACGCCGGAGCCACCTGCTCGACTCGCCGGAACCACCTACCTGACATGCCCAAATCACCAGCCGGCTTTGCCAGAACCACTTGGCGGACACTCCGGAATCATCTGCCGGACATGCCGGAACCAGCTCTCAGACACACCAGAACCACGTGCCGGAGACGCCGGAAGCACCTGCCGAGCATGCCGGAGCCACCTGCTCGACTCGCCAGAAACACCTGCCGGACACGCCAAAATCACCTGCCGGGTACGCCATAACCACCTGGCGGACACTCCGAAATCACCTGTCGCGCATGCCGGAACCACCTCTCAGACGTGCCGGAAGCACGTGCCGGACACGCCGGAAACACCTACCGGACAGACCGGAGCCACGTGCCGAGCACGCCGGAGCCACCTGTTCGACTGGCTGGAACCACCTGCCGGACAGGCCAATATTAACTGCTGGCTATGCCAGAACCACCTGGGGGACAGTCGGGATCACCTGCCAGCCATGGCGGAACCACCTCTCACACGTACCAGAACCACCTGCCGGAGAAGCTGGAAACACGTCCTGGACAGTCTGGAACCACCTGCCGGCCAAGCCTGAACCACCTGCCAAGCACAACGGAACAACCTGCCAGACACGCCAAAATCACCTGCGTGTTATGCCAGAAACCACTTGGAGGACTCTCTGGGATGACCTGCCGGGCATGGCCGGAACCACCTCTCAGACGTGCCAGAACCATGTGGCGGACAGTCCGGAATCACCTGTTGGGCATGCGCAAACCACCTCTGAGCCGTACCAGAACCACATGCCGTGCAGGCTGGAACCACCTACCGGACAGACCGGAATCACCTTTCGGGCATGCCGGAACCACCTGTCAGATGTGCCAGAAACACGTGTCGGAGACGCCGGAAGCACCTGCCAAGCACGTTGGAACCACCTGCTCAACTCGCCTGAACCACCTGCCGGACATGCCAAAATCACCTGTCGACTATGCCAGAACCACTTGGCGAACACTCCGGAATCACTTGCAGGGCATGCAGGAACCACCTCTCAGACATGCCAGAACCCCGTGCCCATGACCCCGGAAGCACCAGCCGAGCACGCCGGAACCACCTGCTCAACTCGCCTGAACCACATGCCGGATACGCAAAAATCACCTGCCCCGCTACACCAGCACCACTTCGGGGACAAGCCGGAATCACGTGAGGGGCATGCCTGCACAGCCTCTCAGACTGAACCTCGTGCCGGACACCACAGAACCACCTGCCGGACAGACCGGAAACCACCTGCCGGTCACGCCGGAACCACCGGCTCGACCCGCCGGAACGACCGCTGGACATGCAAAATCACCTGCCGGCTACGCCGGAAACACTTGGCGAACACTCCGGAATCACCTGCCGGGCATGCCGGAACCACCTCTCAGATATGCCAGAACCACGTGCCAATGACCCGGAAGCACCTGCCGAGCACGCCGGAACCACCTGCTCGACTCGCCAGAACCACCTGCCGGACACGCAAAAATCACCTGCCGGCTACGCCACAACCAGTTGGGGAACACTTCGGAATCACCTGCCGGGCTTGCTGGAACCACCTGCCGGTCATGCCAAAATCACCTGCCAACTACGCCAGTACCACTTGGCGGACACTGTGGAAACACCTGTCGGGCCAGCCAGAACAACATCTCACACGTGCCAGAACCATGTGCATGAGATGCTGGAACCACACCCCGAACAGACGGAAAACACCTGCCAGACACGTCTGAACAACCTGCCGAGCACCGCCGGAGCCACCTGCTCGACTCGCCGGAACCACCTACCTGACATGCCCAAATCACCAGCCGGGTATGCCAGAACCACTTGGCGGACACTCCGGAATCATCTGCCAGACATGCCGGAACCAGCTCTCAGACACACCAGAACCACGTGCCGGAGACGCCGGAAGCACCTGCCGAGCATGCCGGAGCCACCTGCTCGACTCGCCAGAAACACCTGCCGGACACGCCAAAATCACCTGCCGGGTACGCCAGAACCACCTGGCGGACACTCCGAAATCACCTGCCACGCATGCCGGAACAACCTCTCAGACGTGCCGGAAGCACGTGCCGGACACGCCGGAATCACCTACCGGACAGACCGGAACCACCTGCCCGAGCACGCCGGAGCACCTGTTCGACTCGCTGGAACCACCTGCCGGACAGGCCAATATTAACTGCTGGCTATGCCAGAACCACCTGGGGGACAGTCCGGGATCACCTGCCAGCCATGGCGGAACCACCTCTCACACGTACCAGAACCACCTGCCGGAGAAGCTGGAAACACGTCCTGGACAGTCTGGAACCACCTGCCGGCCAAGCCTGAACCACCTGCCAAGCACAACGGAACAACCTGCCAGACACGCCAAAATCACCTGCGTGTTATGCCAGAACCACTTGGAGGACTCTCTGGGATGACCTGCCGGGCATGCCGGAACCACCTCTCAGACGTGCCAGAACCATGTGGCGGACAGTCCGGAATCACCTGTTGGGGCATGCGCAAACCACCTCTGAGACGTACCAGAACCACATGCCGTGCAGGCTGGCACCACCTACCGGACAGACCGGAATCACCTTTCGGGCATGCCGGAACCACCTGTCAGATGTGCCAGAAACACGTGCCGGAGACGCCGGAAGCACCTGCCAAGCACGTTGGAACCACCTGCTCAACTCGCCTGAACCACCTGCCGGACATGCCAAAATCACCTGCCGACTATGCCAGAACCACTTGGCGAACACTCCGGAATCACTTGCCGGGCATGCAGGAACCACCTCTCAGAAATGCCAGAACCCCGTGCCAATGACCCCGGAAGCACCAGCCGAGCACGCCGGAACCACCTGCTCAACTCGCCTGAACCACCTGCCGGACACGCCAAAATCACCTGCCCGCTACACCAGCACCACTTCGGGGACAAGCCAGAATCACGTGAGGGGCATGCCGGCACAGCCTCTCAGACTGAACCTCATGCCGGACACCACAGAACCACCTGCCGGACAGACCGGAACCACCTGCCGGACCCGCCAGAACCACCAGCTCGACCCGCCGGAACGACCGCTGGACATGCAAAATCACCTGCCGGCTACGCCGGAAACACTTGGCGAACACTCCGGAATCACCTGCCGGGCATGCCGGAACCACCTCTCAGATATGCCAGAACCACGTGCCAATGACCCCGAAGCACCTGCCGAGCACGCCGGAACCACCTGCTCGACTCGCCAGAACCACCTGCCGGACACGCAAAAATCACCTGCCGGCTACGCCACAACCAGTTGGGGAACACTTCGGAATCACCTGCGGGCTTGCTGGAACCACCTGCCGGTCATGCCAAAATCACCTGCCAACTACGCCAGTACCACTTGGCGGACACTGTGGAAACACCTGTCGGGCCGGCCGGAACCACATCTCACACGTGCCAGAACCATGTGCATGAGATGCTGGAACCACACCCCGAAAAGACGGAAAACACCTGCCAGACCCGTCTGAACAACCTGCCCGAGCACGCCGGAGCCACCTGCTCGACTCGCCGGAACCACCTACCTGACATGCCCAAATCACCAGCAGGTTATGACAGAACCACTTGGCGGACACTCGGAATCATCTGCCGGACATGCCGGAACCAGCTCTCAGACACACCAGAACCACGTGCCGGAGACGCCGGAAGCACCTGCCGAGCATGCCGGAGCCACCTGCTCGACTCGCCAGAAACACCTTGCCGGACACGCCAAAATCACCTGCCGGGTATGCCAGAACCACCTGGCGGACACTCCGAAATCACCTGTCGCGCATGCCGGAACCACCTCTCAGACGTGCCGGAAGCACGTGCCGGACACGCCGCAATCACCTAGCGGACAGACCGGAACACCCTGCCGAGCACGCCGGAGCCACCTGTTCGACTGGCTGGAACCACCTGCCGGACAGGCCAATATTAACTGCTGGCTATGCCAGAACCACCTGGGGGACAGTCCGGGATCACCTGTCAGCCATGGCGGAACCACCTCTCACACGTACCAGAACCACCTGCCGGAGAAGCTGGAAACACGTCCTGGACAGTCTGGAACCACCTGCCGGCCAAGCCTGAACCACCTGCCAAGCACCAACGGAACAACCTGCCAGACACGCCAAAATCACCTGCGTGTTATGCCAGAACCACTTGGAGGACTCTCTGGGATGACCTGCCGGCATGCCGGAACCACCTCTCAGACGTGCCAGAACCATGTGGCGGACAGTCCGGAATCACCTGTTGGGCATGCGCAACCACCTCTGAGACGTACCAGAACCACATACCGTGCAGGCTGGCACCACCTACCGGACAGACCGGAATCACCTTTCGGGCATGCCGGAACCACCTGTCAGATGTGCCAGAAACACGTGCCGGAGACGCCGGAAGCACCTGCCAAGCACATTGGAACCACCTGCTCAACTCGCCTGAACCACCTGCCGGACATGCCAAAATCACCTGCCGACTATGCCAGAACCACTTGGCGAACACTCCGGAATCACTTGCCGGGCATGCAGGAACCACCTCTCAGATATGCCAGAACCCCGTGCCAATGACCCCGGAAGCACCAGCCGAGCACGCCGGAACCACCTGCTCAACTCGCCTGAACCACCTGCGGACACGCCAAAATCACCTGCCCCGCTACACCAGCACCACTTCGGGGACAAGCCGGAAATCACGTGAGGGGCATGCCGGCACAGCCTCTCAGACTGAACCTCGTGCCGGACACCACAGAACCACCTGCTGGACAGACCGGAACCACCTGCCGGACACGCCGGAACCACCGGCTCGACCCTCCGGACGACCGCTGGACATGCAAAATCACCTGCCGGCTACGCCGGAAACACTTGGCGAACCACTCCGGAATCACCTGCCGGGCATGCCAGAACCACCTCTCAGATAAGCCAGAACCACGTGCCAATGACCCCGGAAGCACCTGCCGAGCACGCCGGAACCACCTGCTCGACTCGCCAGAACCACCTGCCGGACACGCAAAAATCACCTGCCGGCTACGCCACAACCAGTTGGGGAACACTTCGGAATCACCTGCCGGGCTTGCTGGAACCACCTGCCGGTCATGCCAAAATCACCTGCCAACTACGCAGTACCACTTGGCGGACACTGTGGAAACACCTGTCGGGCCGGCCGGAACCACATCTCACACGTGCCAGAACCATGTGCATGAGATGCTGGAACCACACCCCGAAAAGACGGAAAACACCTGCCAGACCCGTCTGAACAACCTGCCGAGCACGC
>NW_027222018.1:0-55247 GCF_041296265.1 Equus caballus
CGTTGGAACCACCTGCTCAACTCGCCTGAACCACCTGCCGGACATGCCAAAATCACCTGCCGACTATGCCCAGAACCAACTTTGCGAACACTCCGGAATCACCTGCCGGGCATGCAGGAACCACCTCTCAGACATGCCAGAACCCGTGCCAATGACCCGGAAGCACCAGCCGAGCACGCCGGAACCACCTGCTCGACTCGCCAGAACCACCTGCCGATCACGCAAAAATCACCTGCCGGCTACGCCACAACCAGTTGGTGAACACTTTGGAATCACCTGCCAGGCTTGCTGGAACCACCTGCCAGTCATGCCAAAATCACCTGCCAACTACACCAGAACCGCTTGGCGGACACTGCGGAAACACCGGTCGGGCCGGCTGGAACCACATCTCAGACGTGCCAGAAACGTGTTCATGAGATGCTGGAACCACACCCCGAACAGACGGATACCACCTGCCAGAACCGCCTGAACCACCTGCTGAGCACGCCAGAACCACCTGCTCGACTCACCGGTACCACCTCCAGACACGCCAAAATCACCTGCTGGGTATGCCAGAACCACTTGGCGGACACTCCGGAATCATCTGCCGGACATGCCGGAACCAGCTCTCAGACACACCAGAACCAAGTGCCGGAGACGCCGGAAGCACCTGCCGAGCATGCCGGAGCCACCTGCTCGACTCGCCAGAAACACCTGCCGGACACGCCAAAATCACCTGCCGGGCATGCCAGAACCACCTGGCGGACACTACGGAATCACCTGCCGCGCATGCCGGAACCACCTCTCAGACGTGCCGGAAGCACGTGCCGGACACGCCGGAAACACCTACCGGACAGACCGGAACCACCTGCCAAGAACGCCGGAGACACCTGTTCGACTCGCTGGAACCACCTGCCGGACAGGCCAATATCAACTGCTGGCTATGCCAGAACCACCTGGGGGACAGTCCGGGATCACCTGCCAGCCATGGCGGAACCACCTCTCAGACGTACCAGAACCACCTGCCGGAGAAGCTGGAAACACGTCCTGGACAGACTGGAACCACGTGACGGCCGTGCCTGAACCA
Organism: Equus caballus; assembly: GCF_041296265.1. Taxonomy (NCBI): domain Eukaryota; kingdom Metazoa; phylum Chordata; class Mammalia; order Perissodactyla; family Equidae; genus Equus; species Equus caballus. Next base: position 1,067 of record NW_027222018.1, read on the forward strand.
CCTGCCGAGCACGGCGGAACCACCTGCCGGACACGCCAAAATCACCTGCGGGCTACGCCAGAACCACTTGGACGACTCTCCGAAATGACCTGCCGGGCATGTTGGAACCACCTCTCAGACGTGCCAGAAGCACGTCGTGGACAGTCCGGAATCACCTGTTGGGCATACGCAACCACCTCTGACACGTACCAGAACCACGTGCCGTGCACGCCGGAACCACCTACCGGACAGACCGGAATCAACTTTTGGGCATGCCGGAACCACCAGTCAGATGTGCCAGAAACACGTGCCGGAGACGCCGGAAGCACCTGCCGAGCACGTCGCAAGCACCTGCTCAACTCGCCTGAACCACCTGCCGGACACGCCAAAATCACCTGCCCGCTACACCAGCACCACTTCGGGGACAAGCCGGAATCACGTGAGGGGCATGCCGGCACAGCCTCTCAGACTGAACCTCGTGCCGGACACCACAGAACCACCTGCCGGACAGACCGGAACCACCTGCCGGACACGCCGGAAAAACCGGCTCGACCCGCCGGAACGACCGCTGGACATGCAAAATCACCTGCCGGCTACGCCGGAAACACTTGGCGAACACTCCGGAATCACCTGCCGGGCATGCCGGAACCACCTCTCAGATATGCCAGAACCACGTGCCAATGACCCCGGAAGCACCTGCCGAGCACGCCGGAACCACCTGCTCGACTCGCCAGAACCACCTGCCGGACACGCAAAAATCACCTGCCGGCTACGCCACAACCAGTTGGGGAACACTTCGGAATCACCTGCCGGGCTTGCTGGAACCACCTGCCGGTCATGCCAAAATCACCTGCCAACTACGCCAGTACCACTTGGCGGACACTGTGGAAACACCTGTCGGGCCGGCCGGAACCACATCTCACACGTGCCAGAACCATGTGCATGAGATGCTGGAACCACACCCCGAACAGACGGAAAACACCTGCCAGACCCGTCTGAACAACCTGCCGAGCACGCCGGAGCCACCTGCTCGACTCGCCGGAACCACCTACCTGACATGCCCAAATCACCAGCCGGGTATGCCAGAACCACTTGGCGGTCACTCCGGAATCATCTGCCGGACATGCCGGAACCAGCTCTCAGACACACCAGAACCACGTGCCGGACACGCCCGAATCACCTAGCGCACCACCGGAACCACCTGCCGAGCACGCCGGAGCCACCTGTTCGACTGGCTCTAACCACCAGCCGGACAGGCCAATATTAACTGCTGGCTATGCCAGAACCACCTGGGGGACAGTCCGGGATCACCTGCCAGCCATGGCGGAACCACATCTCAGACGTACCAGAACCACCTGCCGGAGGAGCTGGAAACACGTCCTGGACAGACTGGAACCACGTGACGGCCATGCCTGAACCACCTGCCGAGCACGGCGGAACCCCCTGCCGGACACGCCAAAATCACCTGCGGGCTACGCCAGAACCACTTGGACGACTCTCCGAAATGACCTGCCGGGCATGTTAGAACCACCTCTCAGACGTGCTAGAAGCACGTGGCGGACAGTCCGGAATCACCTGTTGGGCATACGCAACCACCTCTGAGACGTACCAGAACCACGTGCCGTGCACGCCGGAACCACCTACCGGACAGACCGGAATCAACTTTTGGGCATGCCGGAACCACCAGTCAGATGTGCCAGAAACACGTGCCGGAGACGCCGGAAGCACCTGCCGAGCACGTCGCAACCACCTGCTCAACTCGCCTGAACCACCTGCCGGACATGCCAAAATCACCTGCCGACTATGCCAGAACCACTTGGCGAACACTCCGGAATCACTTGCCGGGCATGCAGGAACCACCTCTCAGACATGCCAGAACCCCGTGCCAATGACCCCGGAAGCACCAGCCGAGCACGCCGGAACCACCTGCTCAACTCGCCTGAACCACCTGCCGGACACGCCAAAATCACCTGCCCGCTACACCAGCACCACTTCGGGGACAAGCCGGAATCACGTGAGGGGCATGCCGGCACAGCCTCTCAGACTGAACCTCGTGCCGGACACCACAGAACCACCTGCCGGACAGACCGGAACCACCTGCCGGACACGCCGGAACCACCGGCTCGACCCGCCAGAACAACCACTGGACATGCAAAATCACCTGCCGGCTACGCCGGAAACACTTGGCGAACACTCCGGAATCACCTGCCGGGCATGCCGGAACCACCTCTCAGATATGCCAGAACCACGTGCCAATGACCCCGGAAGCACCTGCCGAGCACGCCGGAACCACCTGCTCGACTCGCCAGAACCACCTGCCGGACACGCAAAAATCACCTGCTGGCTACGCCACAACCAGTTGGGGAACACTTCGGAATCACCTGCCGGGCTTGCTGGAACCACCTGCCGGTCATGCCAAAATCACCTGCCAACTACGCCAGTACCACTTGGCGGACACTGTGGAAACACCTGTCGGGCCGGCCGGAACCACATCTCACACGTGCCAGAACCATGTGCATGAGATGCTGGAACCACACCCCGAACAGACGGAAAACACCTGCCAGACCCGTCTGAACAACCTGCCGAGCACGCCGGAGCCACCTGCTCGACTCGCCGGAACCACCTACCTGACATGCCCAAATCACCAGCCGGGTATGCCAGAACCACTTGGCGGACACTCCGGAATCATCTGCCGGACATGCCGGAACCAGCTCTCAGACACACCAGAACCACGTGCCGGAGACGCCGGAAGCACCTGCCGAGCATGCCGGAGCCACCTGCTCGACTCGCCAGAAACACCTGCCGGACACGCCAAAATCACCTGCCGGGTACGCCAGAACCACCTGGCGGACACTCCGAAACCACCTGTCGCGCATGCCGGAACCACCTCTCAGACGTGCCGGAAGCACGTGCCGGACACGCCGGAATCACCTACCGGACAGACCGGAACCACCTGCTGAGCACGCCGGAGCCACCTGTTCGACTGGCTGGAACCACCTGCCGGACAGGCCAATATTAACTGCTGGCTATGCCAGAACCACCTGGGGGACAGTCCGGGATCACCTGCCAGCCATGGCGGAACCACCTCTCACACGAACCAGAACCACCTGCCGGAGAAGCTGGAAACACGTCCTGGACAGTCTGGAACCACCTGCCGGCCAAGCCTGAACCACCTGCCAAGCACAACGGAACAACCTGCCAGACACGCCAAAATCACCTGCGTGTTATGCCAGAACCACTTGGAGGACTCTCTGGGATGACCTGCCGGGCATGCCGGAACCACCTCTCAGACGTGCCAGAACCATGTGGCGGACCGTCCGGAATCACCTGTTTGGCATGCGCAACCACCTCTGAGACGTACCAGAACCACATGACGTGCAGGCTGGAACCACCTACCGGACAGACCGGAATCACCTTTCGGGCATGCCGGAACCACCTGTCAGATGTGCCAGAAACACGTGCCGGAGACGCCGGAAGCACCTGCCAAGCACGTTGGAACCACCTGCTCAACTCGCCTGAACCACCTGCCGACTATGCCAGAACCACTTGGCGAACACTCCGGAATCACTTGCCGGGCATGCAGGAACCACATCTCAGACATGCCAGAACCCCGTGCCAATGACCCCGGAAGCACCAGCCGAGCACGCCGGAACCACCTGCTCAACTCGCCTGAACCACCTGCCGGACACGCCAAAATCACCTGCCCGCTACACCAGCACCACTTCGGGGACAAGCCGGAATCACGTGAGGGGCATGCCTGCACAGCCTCTCAGACTGAACCTCGTGCCGGACACCACAGAACCACCTGCCGGACAGACCGGAACCACCTGCCGGACACGCCGGAACCACCGGCTCGACCCGCTGGAACGACCGCTGGACATGCAAAATCACCTGCCGGCTACGCCGGAAACACTTGGCGAACACTCCGGAATCACCTGCCGGGCATGCCGGTACCAACTCTCAGATATGCCAGAACCACGTGCCAATGACCCCGGAAGCACCTGCCGAGCACGCCGGAACCACCTGCTCGACTCGCCAGAACCACCTGCCGGACACGCAAAAATCACCTGCCGGCTACGCCACAACCAGTTGGGGAACACTTCGGAATCACCTGCCGGCCTTGCAGGAACCACCTGCCGGTCATGCCAAAATCACCTGCCAACTACGCCAGTACCACTTGGCGGACACTGTGGAAACACCTGTCGGGCCGGCCGGAACCACATCTCAGACGTGCCAGAACCATGTGCATGAGATGCTGGAACCACACCCCGAACAGACGGAAAACACCTGCCAGACCCGTCTGAACAACCTGCCGAGCACGCCGGAGCCACCTGCTCGACTCGCCGGAACCACCTACCTGACATGCCCAAATCACCAGCCGGGTATGCCAGAACCACTTGGCGGACACTCCGGAATCATCTGCCGGACATGCCGGAACCAGCTCTCAGACACACCAGAACCACGTGCCGGAGACGCCGGAAGCACCTGCCGAGCATGCCGGAGCCACCTGCTCGACTCGCCAGAAACACCTGCCGGACACGCCAAAATCACCTGCCGGGTACGCCAGAACCACCTGGCGGACACTCCGAATCACCTGTCGTGCATGCCGGAACCACCTCTCAGACGTGCCGGAAGCACGTGCCGGACACGCCAGAATCACCTAGCGGACAGACCGGAACCACCTGCCGAGCACGCCGGAGCCACCTGTTCGACTGGCTGGAACCACCTGCCGGACAGGCCAATATTAACTGCTGGCTATGCCAGAACCACCTGGGGGACAGTCCGGGATCACCTGCCAGCCATGGCGGAACCACCTCTCACACGAACCAGAACCACCTGCCGGAGAAGCTGGAAACACGTCCTGGACAGTCTGGAACCACCTGCCGGCCAAGCCTGAACCACCTGCCAAGCACAACGGAACAACCTGCCAGACACGCCAAAATCACCTGCGTGTTATGCCAGAACCACTTGGAGGACTCTCTGGGATGACCTGCCGGGCATGCCGGAACCACCTCTCAGACGTGCCAGAACCATGTGGCGGACAGTCCGGAATCACCTGTTGGGCATGCGCAACCACCTCTGAGACGTACCAGAACCACATGCCGTGCAGGCTGGAACCACCTACCGGACAGACCGGAATCACCTTTCGGGCATGCCGGAACCACCTGTCAGATGTGCCAGAAACACGTGCCGGAGACGCCTTAAGCACCTGCCAAGCACGTTGGAACCACCTGCTCAACTCGCCTGAACCACCTGCCGGACATGCCAAAATCACCTGCCGACTATGCCAGAACCACTTGGCGAACACTCCGGAATCACTTGCCGGGCATGCAGGAACCACCTCTCAGACATGCCAGAACCCCGTGCCAATGACCCCGGAAGCACCAGCCGAGCACGCCGGAACCACCTGCTCAACTCGCCTGAACCACCTGCCGGACACGCCAAAATCACCTGCCCGCTACACCAGCACCACTTCGGGGACAAGCCGGAATCACGTGAGGGGCATGCCGGCACAGCCTCTAAGACAGAACCTCGTGCCGGACACCACAGAACCACCTGCCGGACAGACCGGAACCACCTGCCGGACACGCCGGAACCACCGGCTCGACCCGCCGGAACGACCGCTGGACATGCAAAATCACCTGCCGGCTACGCCGGAAACACTTGGCGAACACTCCGGAATCACCTGCCGGGCATGCCGGAACCACCTCTCAGATATGCCAGAACCACGTGCCAATGACCCCGGAAGCACCTGCCGAGCACACCGGAACCACCTGCTCAACTCGCCAGAACCACCTGCCGGACACGCAAAAATCACCTGCCGGCTACGCCACAACCAGTTGGGGAACACTTCGGAATCACCTGCCGGGCTTGCTGGAACCACCTGCCGGTCATGCCAAAATCACCTTCCAACTACGCCAGGACCACTTGGTGGACACTGTGGAAACACCTGTTGGGCCGGCCGGAACCACATCTCAGACGTGCGAGAACCATGTGCATGAGATGCTGGAACCACACCCCGAAGAGACGGAAAACACCTGCCAGACCCGTCTGAACAACCTGCCGAGCACGCCGGAGCCACCTGCTCGACTCGCCGGAACCACCTACCTGACATGCCCAAATCACCAGCCGGGTATGCCAGAACCACTTGGCGGACACTCCGGAATCATCTGCCGGACATGCCGGAACCAGCTCTCAGACACACCAGAACCACGTGCCGGAGACCCCGGAAGCACCTGCCGAGCATGCCGGAGCCACCTGCTCGACTCGCCAGAAACACCTGCCGGACACGCCAAAATCACCTGCCGGGTACGCCAGAACCACCTGGCGGACACTCCGAAACCACCTGTCGCGCATGCCGGAACCACCTCTCAGACGTGCCGGAAGCACGTGCCGGACACGCCGGAATCACCTACCGGACAGACCGGAACCACCTGCCGAGCACGCCGGAGCCACCTGTTCGACTCGCTGGAACCACCTGCCGGACAGGCCAATATCAACTGCTGGCTATGCCAGAACCACCTGGGGGACGGTCCGGAATCACCTGCCAGCCATGGCGGAACCACCTCTCAGACGTACCAGAACCACCTGCCGGAGAAGCTGGAAACACGTCCTGGACAGTCTGGAACCACCTGCCGGCCAAGCCTGAACCACCTGCCAAGCACAACGGAACAACCTGCCAGACACGCCAAAATCACCTGCGTGTTATGCCAGAACCACTTGGAGGACTCTCTGGGATGACCTGCCGGGCATGCCGGAACCACCTCTCAGACACACCAGAACCAAGTGCCGGACACGCCAAAATCACCTGCCGGGTATGCCAGAACCACCTGGCGGACACTACGGAATTACCTGCCGCGCATGATGGAACCACCTCTCATGTGCCGGAAGCACGTGCCAGACACGCCGGAAACACCGTCCGGACAGACCGGAACCACCTGCCAAGAACGCCGGAGCCACCTGTTCGACTCGCTGGAACCACCTGCCGGACAGGCCAATATCAACTGCTGGCTATGCCAGAACCACCTGGGGGACAGTCCGGGATCACCTGCCAGCCATGGCGGAACCACCTCTCAGACGTACCAGAACCACCTGCCGGAGAAGCTGGAAACACGTCCTGGACAGACTGGAACCACGTGACGGCCACGCCTGAACCACCTGCCGAGCACGGCGGAACCACCTGCCGGACACGCCAAAATCACCTGCGGGCTACGCCAGAACCACTTGGATGACTCTCCGAAATGACCTGCCGGGCATGTTGGAACCACCTCTCAGACGTGCCTGAAGCACGTGGCGGACAGTCCGGAATCACCTGTTGGGAATACGCAACCACCTCAGACACGTACCAGAACCACGTGCCGTGCACGCCGGAACCACCTACCGGACAGACCGGAATCACCTTTTGGGCATGCCGGAACCACCTGTCAGATGTGCCAGAAACACGTGCCGGAGACGCCGGAAGCACCTGCCAAGCACATTGGAACCACCTGCTCAACTCGCCTGAACCACCTGCCGGACATGCCAAAATCACCTGCCGACTATGCCAGAACCACTTGGCGAACACTCCGGAATCACTTGCCGGGCATGCAGGAACCACCTCTCAGATATGCCAGAACCCCGTGCCAATGACCCCGGAAGCACCAGCCGAGCACGCCGGAACCACCTGCTCAACTCGCCAGAACCACCTGCCGGACACGCAAAAATCACCTGCCGGCTACGCCACAACCAGTTGGGGAACACTTCGGAATCACCTGCCGGGCTTGCTGGAACCACCTGCCGGTCATGCCAAAATCACCTGCCAACTACGCCAGGACCACTTGGCGGACACTGTGGAAACACCTGTCGGGCCGGCCGGAACCACATCTCACACGTGCCAGAACCATGTCCATGAGATGCTGGAACCACACCCCGAACAGACGGAAAACACCTGCCAGACCCGTCTGAACAACCTGCCGAGCACGCCGGAGCCACCTGCTCGACTCGCCGGAACCACCTACCTGACATGCCCAAATCACCAGCCGGGTATGCCAGAACCACTTGGCGGACACTCCGGAATCATCTGCCGGACATGCCGGAACCAGCTCTCAGACACACCAGAACCACGTGCCGGAGACGCCGGAAGCACCTGCCGAGCATGCCGGAGCCACCTGCTCGACTCGCCAGAAACACCTGCCGGACACGCCAAAATCACCTGCCGGGTACGCCAGAACCACCTGGCGGACACTCCGAAATCACCTGTCGCGCATGCCGGAACCACCTCTCAGACGTGCCGGAAGCACGTGCCGGACACGCCGGAATCACCTAGCGGACAGACCGGAACCACCTGCCGAGCACGCCGGAGCCACCTGTTCGACTCGCTGGAACCACCTGCCGGACAGGCCAATATTAACTGCTGGCTATGCCAGAACCACCTGGGGGACAGTCCGGGATCACCTGCCAGCCATGGCGGAACCACCTCTCACACGTACCAGAACCACCTGCCGGAGAAGCTGGAAACACGTCCTGGACAGTCTGGAACCACCTGCCGGCCAAGCCTGAACCACCTGCCAAGCACAACGGAACAACCTGCCAGACACGCCAAAATCACCTGCGTGTTATGCCAGAACCACTTGGAGGACTCTCTGGGATGACCTGCCGGGCATGCCGGAACCACCTCTCAGACGTGCCAGAACCATGTGGCGGACAGTCCGGAATCACCTGTTGGGCATGCGCAACCACCTCTGAGACGTACCAGAACCACATGCCGTGCAGGCTGGAACCACCTACCGGACAGACCGGAATCACCTTTCGGGCATGCCGGAACCACCTGTCAGATGTGCCAGAAACACGTGCCGGAGACGCCGGAAGCACCTGCCAAGCACGTTGGAACCACCTGCTCAACTCGCATGAACCACCTGCCGGACATGCCAAAATCACCTGCCGACTATGCCAGAACCACTTGGCGAACACTCCGGAAACACTTGCCGGGCATGCAGGAACCACCTCTCAGATATGCCAGAACCCCGTGCCAATGACCCCGGAAGCACCAGCCGAGCACGCCGGAACCACCTGCTCAACTCGCCTGAACCACCTGCCGGACACGCCAAAATCACCTGCCCGCTGCACCAGCACCACTTCGGGTACAAGCCGGAATCACGTGAGGGGCATGCCGGCACAGCCTCTCAGACTGAACCTCATGCCGGACACCACAGAACCACCTGCTGGACAGACCGGAACCACCTGCCGGACACGCCGGAACCACCGGCTCGACCCGCCGGAACGACCGCTGGACATGCAAAATCACCTGCCGGCTACGCCGGAAACACTTGGCGAACACTCCGGAATCACCTGCCGGGCATGCCGGAACCACCTCTCAGATATGCCAGAACCACGTGCCAATGACCCCGGAAGCACCTGCCGAGCACGCCGGAACCACCTGCTCGACTCGCCAGAACCACCTGCCGGACACGCAAAAATCACCTGCCGGCTACGCCACAACCAGTTGGGGAACACTTCGGAATCACCTGCCGGGCTTGCTGGAACCACCTGCCGGTCATGCCAAAATCACCTGCCAACTACGCCAGTACCACTTGGCGGACACTGTGGAAACACCTGTCGGGCCGGCCGGAACCACATCTCACACGTGCCAGAACCATGTGCATGAGATGCTGGAACCACACCCCGAACAGACGGAAAACACCTGCCAGACCCGTCTGAACAACCTGCCGAGCACGCCGGAGCCACCTGCTCGACTCGCCGGAACCACCTACCTGACATGCCCAAATCACCAGCCGGGTATGCCAGAACCACTTGGCGGACACTCCGGAATCATCTGCCGGACATGCCGGAACCAGCTCTCAGACACACCAGAACCACGTGCCGGAGACGCCGGAAGCACCTGCCGAGCATGCCGGAGCCACCTGCTCGACTCGCCAGAAACACCTGCCGGACACGCCAAAATCACCTGCCGGGTACGCCAGAACCACCTGGCGGACACTCCGAAATCACCTGTCGTGCATGCCGGAACAACCTCTCAGACGTGCCGGAAGCACGTGCCGGACACGCCGGAATCACCTACCGGACAGACCGGAACCACCTGCCGAGCACGCCGGAGCCACCTGTTCGACTGGCTGGAACCACCTGCCGGACAGGCCAATATTAACTGCTGGCTATGCCAGAACCACCTGGGGGACAGTCCGGGATCACCTGCCAGCCATGGCGGAACCACCTCTCACACGTACCAGAACCACCTGCCGGAGAAGCTGGAAACACGTCCTGGACAGTCTGGAACCACCTGCCGGCCAAGCCTGAACCACCTGCCAAGCACAACGGAACAACCTGCCAGACACGCCAAAATCACCTGCGTGTTATGCCAGAACCACTTGGAGGACTCTCTGGGATGACCTGCCGGGCATGCCGGAACCACCTCTCAGACGAGCCAGACCCATGTGGCGGACAGTCCGGAATCACCTGTTGGGCATGCGCAACCACCTCTGAGACGTACCAGAACCACATACCGTGCAGGCTGGCACCACCCACCGGACAGACCGGAATCACCTTTCGGGCATGCCGGAACCACCTGTCAGATGTGCCAGAAACACGTGCCGGAGACGCCGGAAGCACCTGCCAAGCACATTGGAACCACCTGCTCAACTCGCCTGAACCACCTGCCGGACATGCCAAAATCACCTGCCGACTATGCCAGAACCACTTGGCGAACACTCCGGAATCACTTGCCGGGCATGCAGGAACCACCTCTCAGATATGCCAGAACCCCGTGTCAATGACCCCGGAAGCACCAGCCGAGCACGCCGGAACCACCTGCTCAACTCGCCTGAACCACCTGCCGGACACGCCAAAATCACCTGCCCGCTACACCACCACCACTTCGGGGACAAGCTGGAATCACTTGAGGGGCATGCCGGCACAGCCTCTCAGACTGAACCTCGTGCCGGACACCACAGAACCACCTGCTGGACAGACCGGAACCACCTGCCGGACACGCCGGAACCACCGGCTCGACCCTCCGGAACGACCGCTGGACATGCAAAATCACCTGCCGGCTACGCCGGAAACACTTGGCGAACACTCCGGAATCACCTGCCGGGCATGCCAGAACCACCTCTCAGATAAGCCAGAACCACGTGCCAATGACCCCGGAAGCACCTGCCGAGCACGCCGGAACCACCTGCTCGACTCGCCAGAACCACCTGCCGGACACGCAAAAATCACCTGCCGGCTACGCCACAACCAGTTGGGGAACACTTCGGAATCACCTGCCGGGCTTGCTGGAACCACCTGCCGGTCATGCCAAAATCACCTGCCAACTACGCCAGTACCACTTGGCGGACACTGTGGAAACACCTGTCGCGCCGGCCGGAACCACATCTCACACGTGCCAGAACCATGTGCATGAGATGCTGGAACCACACCCCGAAAAGACGGAAAACACCTGCCAGACCCGTCTGAACAACCTGCCGAGCACGCCGGAGCCACCTGCTCGACTCGCCGGAACCACCTACCTGACATGCCCAAATCACCAGCAGGTTATGACAGAACCACTTGGCGGACACTCCGGAATCATCTGCCGGACATGCCGGAACCAGCTCTCAGACACACCAGAACCACGTGCCGGAGACGCCGGAAGCACCTGCCGAGCATGCCGGAGCCACCTGCTCGACTCGCCAGAAACACCTGCCGGACACGCCAAAATCACCTGCCGGGTATGCCAGAACCACCTGGCGGACACTCCGAAATCACCTCTCGCGCATGCCGGAACCACCTCTCAGACGTGCCGGAAGCACGTGCCGGACACGCCGGAATCACCTAGCGGACAGACCGGAACCACCTGCCGAGCACGCCGGAGCCACCTGTTCGACTGGCTGGAACCACCTGCCGGACAGGCCAATATTAACTGCTGGCTATGCCAGAACCACCTGGGGGACAGTCCGGGATCACCTGTCAGCCATGGCGGAACCACCTCTCACACGTACCAGAACCACCTGCCGGAGAAGCTGGAAACACGTCCTGGACAGTCTGGAACCACCTGCCGGCCAAGCCTGAACCACCTGCCAAGCACAACGGAACAACCTGCCAGACACGCCAAAATCACCTGCGTGTTATGCCAGAACCACTTGGAGGACTCTCTGGGATGACCTGCCGGGCATGCCGGAACCACCTCTCAGACGTGCCAGAACCATGTGGCGGACAGTCCGGAATCACCTGTTGGGCATGCGCAACCACCTCTGAGACGTACCAGAACCACATGCCGTGCAGGCTGGCACCACCTACCGGACAGACCGGAATCACCTTTCGGGCATGCCGGAACCACCTGTCAGATGTGCCAGAAACACGTGCCGGAGACGCCGGAAGCACCTGCCAAGCACATTGGAACCACCTGCTCAACTCGCCTGAACCACCTGCCGGACATGCCAAAATCACCTGCCGACTATGCCAGAACCACTTGGCGAACACTCCGGAATCACTTGCCGGGCATGCAGGAACCACCTCTCAGATATGCCAGAACCCCGTGCCAATGACCCCGGAAGCACCAGCCGAGCACGCCGGAACCACCTGCTCAACTCGCCTGAACCACCTGCCGGACACGCCAAAATCACCTGCCCGCTACACCAGCACCACTTCGGGGACAAGCCGGAATCACGTGAGGGGCATGCCGGCACAGCCTCTCAGACTGAACCTCGTGCCGGACACCACAGAACCACCTGCCGGACAGACCGGAACCACCTGCCGGACACGCCGGAACCACCGGCTCGACCCGCCGGAACGACCGCTGGACATGCAAAATCACCTGCCGGCTACGCCGGAAACACTTGGCGAACACTCCGGAATCACCTGCCGGGCATGCCGGAACCACCTGCTCGACTCGCCAGAACCACCTGCCGGACACGCAAAAATCACCTGCCGGCTACGCCACAACCAGTTGGGGAACACTTCGGAATCACCTGCCGGGCTTGCTGGAACCACCTGCCGGTCATGCCAAAATCACCTGCCAACTACGCCAGGACCACTTGGTGGACACTGTGGAAACACCTGTTGGGCCGGCCGGAACCACATCTCAGACGTGCGAGAACCATGTGCATGAGATGCTGGAACCACACCCCGAAGAGACGGAAAACACCTGCCAGACCCGTCTGAACAACCTGCCGAGCACGCCGGAGCCACCTGCTCGACTCGCCGGAACCACCTACCTGACATGCCCAAATCACCAGCCGGGTATGCCAGAACCACTTGGCGGACACTCCGGAATCATCTGCCGGACATGCCGGAACCAGCTCTCAGACACACCAGAACCACGTGCCGGAGACGCCGGAAGCACCTGCCGAGCATGCCGGAGCCACCTGCTCGACTCGCCAGAAACACCTGCCGGACACGCCAAAATCACCTGCCGGGTACGCCAGAACCACCTGGCGGACACTCCGAAACCACCTGTCGCGCATGCCGGAACCACCTCTCAGACGTGCCGGAAGCACGTGCCGGACACGCCGGAATCACCTACCGGACAGACCGGAACCACCTGCCGAGCACGCCGGAGCCACCTGTTCGACTCGCTGGAACCACCTGCCGGACAGGCCAATATCAACTGCTGGCTATGCCAGAACCACCTGGGGGACGGTCCGGAATCACCTGCCAGCCATGGCGGAACCACCTCTCAGACGTACCAGAACCACCTGCCGGAGAAGCTGGAAACACGTCCTGGACAGTCTGGAACCACCTGCCGGCCAAGCCTGAACCACCTGCCAAGCACAACGGAACAACCTGCCAGACACGCCAAAATCACCTGCGTGTTATGCCAGAACCACTTGGAGGACTCTCTGGGATGACCTGCCGGGCATGCCGGAACCACCTCTCAGACACACCAGAACCAAGTGCCGGACACGCCAAAATCACCTGCCGGGTATGCCAGAACCACCTGGCGGACACTACGGAATTACCTGCCGCGCATGATGGAACCACCTCTCATGTGCCGGAAGCACGTGCCAGACACGCCGGAAACACCGTCCGGACAGACCGGAACCACCTGCCAAGAACGCCGGAGCCACCTGTTCGACTCGCTGGAACCACCTGCCGGACAGGCCAATATCAACTGCTGGCTATGCCAGAACCACCTGGGGGACAGTCCGGGATCACCTGCCAGCCATGGCGGAACCACCTCTCAGACGTACCAGAACCACCTGCCGGAGAAGCTGGAAACACGTCCTGGACAGACTGGAACCACGTGACGGCCACGCCTGAACCACCTGCCGAGCACGGCGGAACCACCTGCCGGACACGCCAAAATCACCTGCGGGCTACGCCAGAACCACTTGGATGACTCTCCGAAATGACCTGCCGGGCATGTTGGAACCACCTCTCAGACGTGCCTGAAGCACGTGGCGGACAGTCCGGAATCACCTGTTGGGAATACGCAACCACCTCAGACACGTACCAGAACCACGTGCCGTGCACGCCGGAACCACCTACCGGACAGACCGGAATCACCTTTTGGGCATGCCGGAACCACCTGTCAGATGTGCCAGAAACACGTGCCGGAGACGCCGGAAGCACCTGCCAAGCACGTTGGAACCACCTGCTCAACTCGCCTGATCCACCTCCCGGACATGCCAAAATCACCTGCCGACTATGCCAGAACCACTTGGCGAACACTCCGGAATCACTTGCCGGGCATGCAGGAACCACCTCTCAGATATGCCAGAACCCCGTGCCAATGACCCCGGAAGCACCAGCCGAGCACGCCGGAACCACCTGCTCAACTCGCCAGAACCACCTGCCGGACACGCAAAAATCACCTGCCGGCTACGCCACAACCAGTTGGGGAACACTTCGGAATCACCTGCCGGGCTTGCTGGAACCACCTGCCGGTCATGCCAAAATCACCTGCCAACTACGCCAGGACCACTTGGCGGACACTGTGGAAACACCTGTCGGGCCGGCCGGAACCACATCTCACACGTGCCAGAACCATGTCCATGAGATGCTGGAACCACACCCCGAACAGACGGAAAACACCTGCCAGACCCGTCTGAACAACCTGCCGAGCACGCCGGAGCCACCTGCTCGACTCGCCGGAACCACCTACCTGACATGCCCAAATCACCAGCCGGGTATGCCAGAACCACTTGGCGGACACTCCGGAATCATCTGCCGGACATGCCGGAACCAGCTCTCAGACACACCAGAACCACGTGCCGGAGACGCCGGAAGCACCTGCCGAGCATGCCGGAGCCACCTGCTCGACTCGCCAGAAACACCTGCCGGACACGCCAAAATCACCTGCCGGGTACGCCAGAACCACCTGGCGGACACTCCGAAATCACCTGTCGTGCATGCCGGAACAACCTCTCAGACGTGCCGGAAGCACGTGCCGGACACGCCGGAATCACCTACCGGACAGACCGGAACCACCTGCCGAGCACGCCGGAGCCACCTGTTCGACTCGCTGGAACCACCTGCCGGACAGGCCAATATTAACTGCTGGCTATGCCAGAACCACCTGGGGGACAGTCCGGGATCACCTGCCAGCCATGGCGGAACCACCTCTCACACGTACCAGAACCACCTGCCGGAGAAGCTGGAAACACGTCCTGGACAGTCTGGAACCACCTGCCGGCCAAGCCTGAACCACCTGCCAAGCACAACGGAACAACCTGCCAGACACGCCAAAATCACCTGCGTGTTATGCCAGAACCACTTGGAGGACTCTCTGGGATGACCTGCCGGGCATGCCGGAACCACCTCTCAGACGAGCCAGACCCATGTGGCGGACAGTCCGGAATCACCTGTTGGGCATGCGCAACCACCTCTGAGACGTACCAGAACCACATACCGTGCAGGCTGGCACCACCCACCGGACAGACCGGAATCACCTTTCGGGCATGCCGGAACCACCTGTCAGATGTGCCAGAAACACGTGCCGGAGACGCCGGAAGCACCTGCCAAGCACATTGGAACCACCTGCTCAACTCGCCTGAACCACCTGCCGGACATGCCAAAATCACCTGCCGACTATGCCAGAACCACTTGGCGAACACTCCGGAATCACTTGCCGGGCATGCAGGAACCACCTCTCAGATATGCCAGAACCCCGTGTCAATGACCCCGGAAGCACCAGCCGAGCACGCCGGAACCACCTGCTCAACTCGCCTGAACCACCTGCCGGACACGCCAAAATCACCTGCCCGCTACACCAGCACCACTTCGGGGACAAGCTGGAATCACTTGAGGGGCATGCCGGCACAGCCTCTCAGACTGAACCTCGTGCCGGACACCACAGAACCACCTGCTGGACAGACCGGAACCACCTGACGGACACGCCGGAACCACCGGCTCGACCCTCCGGAACGACCGCTGGACATGCAAAATCACCTGCCGGCTACGCCGGAAACACTTGGCGAACACTCCGGAATCACCTGCCGGGCATGCCAGAACCACCTCTCAGATAAGCCAGAACCACGTGCCAATGACCCCGGAAGCACCTGCCGAGCACGCCGGAACCACCTGCTCGACTCGCCAGAACCACCTGCCGGACACGCAAAAATCACCTGCCGGCTACGCCACAACCAGTTGGGGAACACTTCGGAATCACCTGCCGGGCTTGCTGGAACCACCTGCCGGTCATGCCAAAATCACCTGCCAACTACGCCAGTACCACTTGGCGGACACTGTGGAAACACCTGTCGCGCCGGCCGGAACCACATCTCACACGTGCCAGAACCATGTGCATGAGATGCTGGAACCACACCCCGAAAAGACGGAAAACACCTGCCAGACCCGTCTGAACAACCTGCCGAGCACGCCGGAGCCACCTGCTCGACTCGCCGGAACCACCTACCTGACATGCCCAAATCACCAGCAGGTTATGACAGAACCACTTGGCGGACACTCCGGAATCATCTGCCGGACATGCCGGAACCAGCTCTCAGACACACCAGAACCACGTGCCGGAGACGCCGGAAGCACCTGCCGAGCATGCCGGAGCCACCTGCTCGACTCGCCAGAAACACCTGCCGGACACGCCAAAATCACCTGCCGGGTATGCCAGAACCACCTGGCGGACACTCCGAAATCACCTCTCGCGCATGCCGGAACCACCTCTCAGACGTGCCGGAAGCACGTGCCGGACACGCCGGAATCACCTAGCGGACAGACCGGAACCACCTGCCGAGCACGCCGGAGCCACCTGTTCGACTGGCTGGAACCACCTGCCGGACAGGCCAATATTAACTGCTGGCTATGCCAGAACCACCTGGGGGACAGTCCGGGATCACCTGTCAGCCATGGCGGAACCACCTCTCACACGTACCAGAACCACCTGCCGGAGAAGCTGGAAACACGTCCTGGACAGTCTGGAACCACCTGCCGGCCAAGCCTGAACCACCTGCCAAGCACAACGGAACAACCTGCCAGACACGCCAAAATCACCTGCGTGTTATGCCAGAACCACTTGGAGGACTCTCTGGGATGACCTGCCGGGCATGCCGGAACCACCTCTCAGACGTGCCAGAACCATGTGGCGGACAGTCCGGAATCACCTGTTGGGCATGCGCAACCACCTCTGAGACGTACCAGAACCACATGCCGTGCAGGCTGGCACCACCTACCGGACAGACCGGAATCACCTTTCGGGCATGCCGGAACCACCTGTCAGATGTGCCAGAAACACGTGCCGGAGACGCCGGAAGCACCTGCCAAGCACATTGGAACCACCTGCTCAACTCGCCTGAACCACCTGCCGGACATGCCAAAATCACCTGCCGACTATGCCAGAACCACTTGGCGAACACTCCGGAATCACTTGCCGGGCATGCAGGAACCACCTCTCAGATATGCCAGAACCCCGTGCCAATGACCCCGGAAGCACCAGCCGAGCACGCCGGAACCACCTGCTCAACTCGCCTGAACCACCTGCCGGACACGCCAAAATCACCTGCCCGCTACACCAGCACCACTTCGGGGACAAGCCGGAATCACGTGAGGGGCATGCCGGCACAGCCTCTCAGACTGAACCTCGTGCCGGACACCACAGAACCACCTGCCGGACAGACCGGAACCACCTGCCGGACACGCCGGAACCACCGGCTCGACCCGCCGGAACGACCGCTGGACATGCAAAATCACCTGCCGGCTACGCCGGAAACACTTGGCGAACACTCCGGAATCACCTGCCGGGCATGCCGGAACCACCTGCTCGACTCGCCAGAACCACCTGCCGGACACGCAAAAATCACCTGCCGGCTACGCCACAACCAGTTGGGGAACACTTCGGAATCACCTGCCGGGCTTGCTGGAACCACCTGCCGGTCATGCCAAAATCACCTGCCAACTACGCCAGGACCACTTGGTGGACACTGTGGAAACACCTGTTGGGCCGGCCGGAACCACATCTCAGACGTGCGAGAACCATGTGCATGAGATGCTGGAACCACACCCCGAAGAGACGGAAAACACCTGCCAGACCCGTCTGAACAACCTGCCGAGCACGCCGGAGCCACCTGCTCGACTCGCCGGAACCACCTACCTGACATGCCCAAATCACCAGCCGGGTATGCCAGAACCACTTGGCGGACACTCCGGAATCATCTGCCGGACATGCCGGAACCAGCTCTCAGACACACCAGAACCACGTGCCGGAGACGCCGGAAGCACCTGCCGAGCATGCCGGAGCCACCTGCTCGACTCGCCAGAAACACCTGCCGGACACGCCAAAATCACCTGCCGGGTACGCCAGAACCACCTGGCGGACACTCCGAAACCACCTGTCGCGCATGCCGGAACCACCTCTCAGACGTGCCGGAAGCACGTGCCGGACACGCCGGAATCACCTACCGGACAGACCGGAACCACCTGCCGAGCACGCCGGAGCCACCTGTTCGACTCGCTGGAACCACCTGCCGGACAGGCCAATATCAACTGCTGGCTATGCCAGAACCACCTGGGGGACGGTCCGGAATCACCTGCCAGCCATGGCGGAACCACCTCTCAGACGTACCAGAACCACCTGCCGGAGAAGCTGGAAACACGTCCTGGACAGTCTGGAACCACCTGCCGGCCAAGCCTGAACCACCTGCCAAGCACAACGGAACAACCTGCCAGACACGCCAAAATCACCTGCGTGTTATGCCAGAACCACTTGGAGGACTCTCTGGGATGACCTGCCGGGCATGCCGGAACCACCTCTCAGACACACCAGAACCAAGTGCCGGACACGCCAAAATCACCTGCCGGATATGCCAGAACCACCTGGCGGACACTACGGAATTACCTGCCGCGCATGATGGAACCACCTCTCATGTGCCGGAAGCACGTGCCAGACACGCCGGAAACACCGTCCGGACAGACCGGAACCACCTGCCAAGAACGCCGGAGCCACCTGTTCGACTCGCTGGAACCACCTGCCGGACAGGCCAATATCAACTGCTGGCTATGCCAGAACCACCTGGGGGACAGTCCGGGATCACCTGCCAGCCATGGCGGAACCACCTCTCAGACGTACCAGAACCACCTGCCGGAGAAGCTGGAAACACGTCCTGGACAGACTGGAACCACGTGACGGCCACGCCTGAACCACCTGCCGAGCACGGCGGAACCACCTGCCGGACACGCCAAAATCACCTGCGGGCTACGCCAGAACCACTTGGATGACTCTCCGAAATGACCTGCCGGGCATGTTGGAACCACCTCTCAGACGTGCCTGAAGCACGTGGCGGACAGTCCGGAATCACCTGTTGGGAATACGCAACCACCTCAGACACGTACCAGAACCACGTGCCGTGCACGCCGGAACCACCTACCGGACAGACCGGAATCACCTTTTGGGCATGCCGGAACCACCTGTCAGATGTGCCAGAAACACGTGCCGGAGACGCCGGAAGCACCTGCCAAGCACGTTGGAACCACCTGCTCAACTCGCCTGATCCACCTCCCGGACATGCCAAAATCACCTGCAGACTATGCCAGAACCACTTGGCGAACACTCCGGAATCACTTGCCGGGCATGCAGGAACCACCTCTCAGATATGCCAGAACCCCGTGCCAATGACCCCGGAAGCACCAGCCGAGCACGCCGGAACCACCTGCTCAACTCGCCAGAACCACCTGCCGGACACGCAAAAATCACCTGCCGGCTACGCCACAACCAGTTGGGGAACACTTCGGAATCACCTGCCGGGCTTGCTGGAACCACCTGCCGGTCATGCCAAAATCACCTGCCAACTACGCCAGGACCACTTGGCGGACACTGTGGAAACACCTGTCGGGCCGGCCGGAACCACATCTCACACGTGCCAGAACCATGTCCATGAGATGCTGGAACCACACCCCGAACAGACGGAAAACACCTGCCAGACCCGTCTGAACAACCTGCCGAGCACGCCGGAGCCACCTGCTCGACTCGCCGGAACCACCTACCTGACATGCCCAAATCACCAGCCGGGTATGCCAGAACCACTTGGCGGACACTCCGGAATCATCTGCCGGACATGCCGGAACCAGCTCTCAGACACACCAGAACCACGTGCCGGAGACGCCGGAAGCACCTGCCGAGCATGCCGGAGCCACCTTCTCGACTCGCCAGAAACACCTGCCGGACACGCCAAAATCACCTGCCGGGTACGCCAGAACCACCTGGCGGACACTCCGAAATCACCTGTCGCGCATGCCGGAACCACCTCTCAGACGTGCCGGAAGCACGTGCCGGACACGCCGGAATCACCTAGCGGACAGACCGGAACCACCTGCCGAGCACGCCGGAGCCACCTGTTCGACTCGCTGGAACCACCTGCCGGACAGGCCAATATTAACTGCTGGCTATGCCAGAACCACCTGGGGGACAGTCCGGGATCACCTGCCAGCCATGGCGGAACCACCTCTCACACGTACCAGAACCACCTGCCGGAGAAGCTGGAAACACGTCCTGGACAGTCTGGAACCACCTGCCGGCCAAGCCTGAACCACCTGCCAAGCACAACGGAACAACCTGCCAGACACGCCAAAATCACCTGCGTGTTATGCCAGAACCACTTGGAGGACTCTCTGGGATGACCTGCCGGGCATGCCGGAACCACCTCTCAGACGTGCCAGAACCATGTGGCGGACAGTCCGGAATCACCTGTTGGGCATGCGCAACCACCTCTGAGACGTACCAGAACCACATGCCGTGCAGGCTGGAACCACCTACCGGACAGACCGGAATCACCTTTCGGGCATGCCGGAACCACCTGTCAGATGTGCCAGAAACACGTGCCGGAGACGCCGGAAGCACCTGCCAAGCACGTTGGAACCACCTGCTCAACTCGCATGAACCACCTGCCGGACATGCCAAAATCACCTGCCGACTATGCCAGAACCACTTGGCGAACACTCCGGAAACACTTGCCGGGCATGCAGGAACCACCTCTCAGATATGCCAGAACCCCGTGCCAATGACCCCGGAAGCACCAGCCGAGCACGCCGGAACCACCTGCTCAACTCGCCTGAACCACCTGCCGGACACGCCAAAATCACCTGCCCGCTGCACCAGCACCACTTCGGGTACAAGCCGGAATCACGTGAGGGGCATGCCGGCACAGCCTCTCAGACTGAACCTCATGCCGGACACCACAGAACCACCTGCTGGACAGACCGGAACCACCTGCCGGACACGCCGGAACCACCGGCTCGACCCGCCGGAACGACCGCTGGACATGCAAAATCACCTGCCGGCTACGCCGGAAACACTTGGCGAACACTCCGGAATCACCTGCCGGGCATGCCGGAACCACCTCTCAGATATGCCAGAACCACGTGCCAATGACCCCGGAAGCACCTGCCGAGCACGCCGGAACCACCTGCTCGACTCGCCAGAACCACCTGCCGGACACGCAAAAATCACCTGCCGGCTACGCCACAACCTGTTGGGGAACACTTCGGAATCACCTGCCGGGCTTGCTGGAACCACCTGCCGGTCATGCCAAAATCACCTGCCAACTACGCCAGTACCACTTGGCGGACACTGTGGAAACACCTGTCGGGCCGGCCGGAACCACATCTCACACGTGCCAGAACCATGTGCATGAGATGCTGGAACCACACCCCGAACAGACGGAAAACACCTGCCAGACCCGTCTGAACAACCTGCCGAGCACGCCGGAGCCACCTGCTCGACTCGCCGGAACCACCTACCTGACATGCCCAAATCACCAGCCGGGTATGCCAGAACCACTTGGCGGACACTCCGGAATCATCTGCCGGACATGCCGGAACCAGCTCTCAGACACACCAGAACCACGTGCCGGAGACGCCGGAAGCACCTGCCGAGCATGCCGGAGCCACCTGCTCGACTCGCCAGAAACACCTGCCGGACACGCCAAAATCACCTGCCGGGTACGCCAGAACCACCTGGCGGACACTCCGAAATCACCTGTCGTGCATGCCGGAACAACCTCTCAGACGTGCCGGAAGCACGTGCCGGACACGCCGGAATCACCTACCGGACAGACCGGAACCACCTGCCGAGCACGCCGGAGCCACCTGTTCGACTCGCTGGAACCACCTGCCGGACAGGCCAATATTAACTGCTGGCTATGCCAGAACCACCTGGGGGACAGTCCGGGATCACCTGCCAGCCATGGCGGAACCACCTCTCACACGTACCAGAACCACCTGCCGGAGAAGCTGGAAACACGTCCTGGACAGTCTGGAACCACCTGCCGGCCAAGCCTGAACCACCTGCCAAGCACAACGGAACAACCTGCCAGACACGCCAAAATCACCTGCGTGTTATGCCAGAACCACTTGGAGGACTCTCTGGGATGACCTGCCGGGCATGCCGGAACCACCTCTCAGACGTGCCAGAACCATGTGGCGGACAGTCCGGAATCACCTGTTGGGCATGCGCAACCACCTCTGAGACGTACCAGAACCACATGCCGTGCAGGCTGGCACCACCTACCGGACAGACCGGAATCACCTTTCGGGCATGCCGGAACCACCTGTCAGATGTGCCAGAAACACGTGCCGGAGACGCCGGAAGCACCTGCCAAGCACATTGGAACCACCTGCTCAACTCGCCTGAACCACCTGCCGGACATGCCAAAATCACCTGCCGACTATGCCAGAACCACTTGGCGAACACTCCGGAATCACTTGCCGGGCATGCAGGAACCACCTCTCAGATATGCCAGAACCCCGTGCCAATGACCCCGGAAGCACCAGCCGAGCACGCCGGAACCACCTGCTCAACTCGCCTGAACCACCTGCCGGACACGCCAAAATCACCTGCCCGCTACACCAGCACCACTTCGGGGACAAGCCGGAATCACGTGAGGGGCATGCCGGCACAGCCTCTCAGACTGAACCTCGTGCCGGACACCACAGAACCACCTGCCGGACAGACCGGAACCACCTGCCGGACACGCCGGAACCACCGGCTCGACCCGCCGGAACGACCGCTGGACATGCAAAATCACCTGCCGGCTACGCCGGAAACACTTGGCGAACACTCCGGAATCACCTGCCGGGCATGCCGGAACCACCTCTCAGATATGCCAGAACCACGTGCCAATGACCCCGGAAGCACCTGCCGAGCACGCCGGAACCACCTGCTCGACTCGCCAGAACCACCTGCCGGACACGCAAAAATCACCTGCCGGCTACGCCACAACCAGTTGGGGAACACTTCGGAATCACCTGCCGGGCTTGCTGGAACCACCTGCCGGTCATGCCAAAATCACCTGCCAACTACGCCAGTACCACTTGGCGGACACTGTGGAAACACCTGTCGGGCCGGCCGGAACCACATCTCACACGTGCCAGAACCATGTGCATGAGATGCTGGAACCACACCCCGAAAAGACGGAAAACACCTGCCAGACCCGTCTGAACAACCTGCCGAGCACGCCGGAGCCACCTGCTCGACTCGCCGGAACCACCTACCTGACATGCCCAAATCACCAGCAGGTTATGACAGAACCACTTGGCGGACACTCCGGAATCATCTGCCGGACATGCCGGAACCAGCTCTCAGACACACCAGAACCACGTGCCGGAGACGCCGGAAGCACCTGCCGAGCATGCCGGAGCCACCTGCTCGACTCGCCAGAAACACCTGCCGGACACGCCAAAATCACCTGCCGGGTATGCCAGAACCACCTGGCGGACACTCCGAAATCACCTGTCGCGCATGCCGGAACCACCTCTCAGACGTGCCGGAAGCACGTGCCGGACACGCCGCAATCACCTAGCGGACAGACCGGAACCACCTGCCGAGCACGCCGGAGCCACCTGTTCGACTGGCTGGAACCACCTGCCGGACAGGCCAATATTAACTGCTGGCTATGCCAGAACCACCTGGGGGACAGTCCGGGATCACCTGTCAGCCATGGCGGAACCACCTCTCACACGTACCAGAACCACCTGCCGGAGAAGCTGGAAACACGTCCTGGACAGTCTGGAACCACCTGCCGGCCAAGCCTGAACCACCTGCCAAGCACAACGGAACAACCTGCCAGACACGCCAAAATCACCTGCGTGTTATGCCAGAACCACTTGGAGGACTCTCTGGGATGACCTGCCGGGCATGCCGGAACCACCTCTCAGACGTGCCAGAACCATGTGGCGGACAGTCCGGAATCACCTGTTGGGCATGCGCAACCACCTCTGAGACGTACCAGAACCACATACCGTGCAGGCTGGCACCACCTACCGGACAGACCGGAATCACCTTTCGGGCATGCCGGAACCACCTGTCAGATGTGCCAGAAACACGTGCCGGAGACGCCGGAAGCACCTGCCAAGCACATTGGAACCACCTGCTCAACTCGCCTGAACCACCTGCCGGACATGCCAAAATCACCTGCCGACTATGCCAGAACCACTTGGCGAACACTCCGGAATCACTTGCCGGGCATGCAGGAACCACCTCTCAGATATGCCAGAACCCCGTGCCAATGACCCCGGAAGCACCAGCCGAGCACGCCGGAACCACCTGCTCAACTCGCCTGAACCACCTGCCGGACACGCCAAAATCACCTGCCCGCTACACCAGCACCACTTCGGGGACAAGCCGGAATCACGTGAGGGGCATGCCGGCACAGCCTCTCAGACTGAACCTCGTGCCGGACACCACAGAACCACCTGCTGGACAGACCGGAACCACCTGCCGGACACGCCGGAACCACCGGCTCGACCCTCCGGAACGACCGCTGGACATGCAAAATCACCTGCCGGCTACGCCGGAAACACTTGGCGAACACTCCGGAATCACCTGCCGGGCATGCCAGAACCACCTCTCAGATAAGCCAGAACCACGTGCCAATGACCCCGGAAGCACCTGCCGAGCACGCCGGAACCACCTGCTCGACTCGCCAGAACCACCTGCCGGACACGCAAAAATCACCTGCCGGCTACGCCACAACCAGTTGGGGAACACTTCGGAATCACCTGCCGGGCTTGCTGGAACCACCTGCCGGTCATGCCAAAATCACCTGCCAACTACGCCAGTACCACTTGGCGGACACTGTGGAAACACCTGTCGGGCCGGCCGGAACCACATCTCACACGTGCCAGAACCATGTGCATGAGATGCTGGAACCACACCCCGAAAAGACGGAAAACACCTGCCAGACCCGTCTGAACAACCTGCCGAGCACGCCGGAGCCACCTGCTCGACTCGCCGGAACCACCTACCTGACATGCCCAAATCACCAGCAGGTTATGACAGAACCACTTGGCGGACACTCCGGAATCATCTGCCGGACATGCCGGAACCAGCTCTCAGACACACCAGAACCACGTGCCGGAGACGCCGGAAGCACCTGCCGAGCATGCCGGAGCCACCTGCTCGACTCGCCAGAAACACCTGCCGGACACGCCAAAATCACCTGCCGGGTATGCCAGAACCACCTGGCGGACACTCCGAAATCACCTCTCGCGCATGCCGGAACCACCTCTCAGACGTGCCGGAAGCACGTGCCGGACACGCCGGAATCACCTAGCGGACAGACCGGAACCACCTGCCGAGCACGCCGGAGCCACCTGTTCGACTGGCTGGAACCACCTGCCGGACAGGCCAATATTAACTGCTGGCTATGCCAGAACCACCTGGGGGACAGTCCGGGATCACCTGTCAGCCATGGCGGAACCACCTCTCACACGTACCAGAACCACCTGCCGGAGAAGCTGGAAACACGTCCTGGACAGTCTGGAACCACCTGCCGGCCAAGCCTGAACCACCTGCCAAGCACAACGGAACAACCTGCCAGACACGCCAAAATCACCTGCGTGTTATGCCAGAACCACTTGGAGGACTCTCTGGGATGACCTGCCGGGCATGCCGGAACCACCTCTCAGACGTGCCAGAACCATGTGGCGGACAGTCCGGAATCACCTGTTGGGCATGCGCAACCACCTCTGAGACGTACCAGAACCACATGCCGTGCAGGCTGGCACCACCTACCGGACAGACCGGAATCACCTTTCGGGCATGCCGGAACCACCTGTCAGATGTGCCAGAAACACGTGCCGGAGACGCCGGAAGCACCTGCCAAGCACATTGGAACCACCTGCTCAACTCGCCTGAACCACCTGCCGGACATGCCAAAATCACCTGCCGACTATGCCAGAACCACTTGGCGAACACTCCGGAATCACTTGCCGGGCATGCAGGAACCACCTCTCAGATATGCCAGAACCCCGTGCCAATGACCCCGGAAGCACCAGCCGAGCACGCCGGAACCACCTGCTCAACTCGCCTGAACCACCTGCCGGACACGCCAAAATCACCTGCCCGCTACACCAGCACCACTTCGGGGACAAGCCGGAATCACGTGAGGGGCATGCCGGCACAGCCTCTCAGACTGAACCTCGTGCCGGACACCACAGAACCACCTGCCGGACAGACCGGAACCACCTGCCGGACACGCCGGAACCACCGGCTCGACCCGCCGGAACGACCGCTGGACATGCAAAATCACCTGCCGGCTACGCCGGAAACACTTGGCGAACACTCCGGAATCACCTGCCGGGCATGCCGGAACCACCTCTCAGATATGCCAGAACCACGTGCCAATGACCCCGGAAGCACCTGCCGAGCACGCCGGAACCACCTGCTCGACTCGCCAGAACCACCTGCCGGACACGCAAAAATCACCTGCCGGCTACGCCACAACCAGTTGGGGAACACTTCGGAATCACCTGCCGGGCTTGCTGGAACCACCTGCCGGTCATGCCAAAATCACCTGCCAACTACGCCAGTACCACTTGGCGGACACTGTGGAAACACCTGTCGGGCCGGCCGGAACCACATCTCACACGTGCCAGAACCATGTGCATGAGATGCTGGAACCACACCCCGAAAAGACGGAAAACACCTGCCAGACCCGTCTGAACAACCTGCCGAGCACGCCGGAGCCACCTGCTCGACTCGCCGGAACCACCTACCTGACATGCCCAAATCACCAGCAGGTTATGACAGAACCACTTGGCGGACACTCCGGAATCATCTGCCGGACATGCCGGAACCAGCTCTCAGACACACCAGAACCACGTGCCGGAGACGCCGGAAGCACCTGCCGAGCATGCCGGAGCCACCTGCTCGACTCGCCAGAAACACCTGCCGGACACGCCAAAATCACCTGCCGGGTATGCCAGAACCACCTGGCGGACACTCCGAAATCACCTGTCGCGCATGCCGGAACCACCTCTCAGACGTGCCGGAAGCACGTGCCGGACACGCCGCAATCACCTAGCGGACAGACCGGAACCACCTGCCGAGCACGCCGGAGCCACCTGTTCGACTGGCTGGAACCACCTGCCGGACAGGCCAATATTAACTGCTGGCTATGCCAGAACCACCTGGGGGACAGTCCGGGATCACCTGTCAGCCATGGCGGAACCACCTCTCACACGTACCAGAACCACCTGCCGGAGAAGCTGGAAACACGTCCTGGACAGTCTGGAACCACCTGCCGGCCAAGCCTGAACCACCTGCCAAGCACAACGGAACAACCTGCCAGACACGCCAAAATCACCTGCGTGTTATGCCAGAACCACTTGGAGGACTCTCTGGGATGACCTGCCGGGCATGCCGGAACCACCTCTCAGACGTGCCAGAACCATGTGGCGGACAGTCCGGAATCACCTGTTGGGCATGCGCAACCACCTCTGAGACGTACCAGAACCACATACCGTGCAGGCTGGCACCACCTACCGGACAGACCGGAATCACCTTTCGGGCATGCCGGAACCACCTGTCAGATGTGCCAGAAACACGTGCCGGAGACGCCGGAAGCACCTGCCAAGCACATTGGAACCACCTGCTCAACTCGCCTGAACCACCTGCCGGACATGCCAAAATCACCTGCCGACTATGCCAGAACCACTTGGCGAACACTCCGGAATCACTTGCCGGGCATGCAGGAACCACCTCTCAGATATGCCAGAACCCCGTGCCAATGACCCCGGAAGCACCAGCCGAGCACGCCGGAACCACCTGCTCAACTCGCCTGAACCACCTGCCGGACACGCCAAAATCACCTGCCCGCTACACCAGCACCACTTCGGGGACAAGCCGGAATCACGTGAGGGGCATGCCGGCACAGCCTCTCAGACTGAACCTCGTGCCGGACACCACAGAACCACCTGCTGGACAGACCGGAACCACCTGCCGGACACGCCGGAACCACCGGCTCGACCCTCCGGAACGACCGCTGGACATGCAAAATCACCTGCCGGCTACGCCGGAAACACTTGGCGAACACTCCGGAATCACCTGCCGGGCATGCCAGAACCACCTCTCAGATAAGCCAGAACCACGTGCCAATGACCCCGGAAGCACCTGCCGAGCACGCCGGAACCACCTGCTCGACTCGCCAGAACCACCTGCCGGACACGCAAAAATCACCTGCCGGCTACGCCACAACCAGTTGGGGAACACTTCGGAATCACCTGCCGGGCTTGCTGGAACCACCTGCCGGTCATGCCAAAATCACCTGCCAACTACGCCAGTACCACTTGGCGGACACTGTGGAAACACCTGTCGGGCCGGCCGGAACCACATCTCACACGTGCCAGAACCATGTGCATGAGATGCTGGAACCACACCCCGAAGAGACGGAAAACACCTGCCAGACCCGTCTGAACAACCTGCCGAGCACGCCGGAGCCACCTGCTCGACTCGCCGGAACCACCTACCTGACATGCCCAAATCACCAGCCGGGTATGCCAGAACCACTTGGCGGACACTCCGGAATCATCTGCCGGACATGCCGGAACCAGCTCTCAGACACACCAGAACCACGTGCCGGAGACGCCGGAAGCACCTGCCGAGCATGCCGGAGCCACCTGCTCGACTCGCCAGAAACACCTGCCGGACACGCCAAAATCACCTGCCGGGTACGCCAGAACCACCTGGCGGACACTCCGAAATCACCTGTCGCGCATGCCGGAACCACCTCTCAGACGTGCCGGAAGCACGTGCCGGACACGCCGGAATCACCTAGCGGACAGACCGGAACCACCTGCCGAGCACGCCGGAGCCACCTGTTCGACTGGCTGGAACCACCTGCCGGACAGGCCAATATTAACTGCTGGCTATGCCAGAACCACCTGGGGGACAGTCCGGGATCACCTGTCAGCCATGGCGGAACCACCTCTCACACGTACCAGAACCACCTGCCGGAGAAGCTGGAAACACGTCCTGGACAGTCTGGAACCACCTGCCGGCCAAGCCTGAACCACCTGCCAAGCACAACGGAACAACCTGCCAGACACGCCAAAATCACCTGCGTGTTATGCCAGAACCACTTGGAGGACTCTCTGGGATGACCTGCCGGGCATGCCGGAACCACCTCTCAGACGTGCCAGAACCATGTGGCGGACAGTCCGGAATCACCTGTTGGGCATGCGCAACCACCTCTGAGACGTACCAGAACCACATACCGTGCAGGCTGGCACCACCTACCGGACAGACCGGAATCACCTTTCGGGCATGCCGGAACCACCTGTCAGATGTGCCAGAAACACGTGCCGGAGACGCCGGAAGCACCTGCCAAGCACATTGGAACCACCTGCTCAACTCGCCTGAACCACCTGCCGGACATGCCAAAATCACCTGCCGACTATGCCAGAACCACTTGGCGAACACTCCGGAATCACTTGCCGGGCATGCAGGAACCACCTCTCAGATATGCCAGAACCCCGTGCCAATGACCCCGGAAGCACCAGCCGAGCACGCCGGAACCACCTGCTCAACTCGCCTGAACCACCTGCCGGACACGCCAAAATCACCTGCCCGCTACACCAGCACCACTTCGGGGACAAGCCGGAATCACGTGAGGGGCATGCCGGCACAGCCTCTCAGACTGAACCTCGTGCCGGACACCACAGAACCACCTGCCGGACAGACCGGATCCACCTGCCGGACACGCCGGAACCACCGGCTCGACCCGCCGGAACGACCGCTGGACATGCAAAATCACCTGCCGGCTACGCCGGAAACACTTGGCGAACACTCCGGAATCACCTGCCGGGCATGCCGGAACCACCTCTCAGATATGCCAGAACCACGTGCCAATGACCCCGGAAGCACCTGCCGAGCACGCCGGAACCACCTGCTCGACTCGCCAGAACCACCTGCCGGACACGCAAAAATCACCTGCCGGCTACGCCACAACCTGTTGGGGAACACTTCGGAATCACCTGCCGGGCTTGCTGGAACCACCTGCCGGTCATGCCAAAATCACCTGCCAACTACGCCAGTACCACTTGGCGGACACTGTGGAAACACCTGTCGGGCCGGCCGGAACCACATCTCACACGTGCCAGAACCATGTCCATGAGATGCTGGAACCACACCCCGAACAGACGGAAAACACCTGCCAGACCCGTCTGAACAACCTGCCGAGCACGCCGGAGCCACCTGCTCGACTCGCCGGAACCACCTACCTGACATGCCCAAATCACCAGCCGGGTATGCCAGAACCACTTGGCGGACACTCCGGAATCATCTGCCGGACATGCCGGAACCAGCTCTCAGACACACCAGAACCACGTGCCGGAGACGCCGGAAGCACCTGCCGAGCATGCCGGAGCCACCTGCTCGACTCGCCAGAAACACCTGCCGGACACGCCAAAATCACCTGCCGGGTACGCCAGAACCACCTGGCGGACACTCCGAAATCACCTGTCGCGCATGCCGGAACCACCTCTCAGACGTGCCGGAAGCACGTGCCGGACACGCCGCAATCACCTACCGGACAGACCGGAAACACCTGCCGAGCACGCCGGAGCCACCTGTTCGACTGGCTGGAACCACCTGCCGGACAGGCCAATATTAACTGCTGGCTATGCCAGAACCACCTGGGGGACAGTCCGGGATCACCTGCCAGCCATGGCGGAACCACCTCTCACACGTACCAGAACCACCTGCCGGAGAAGCTGGAAACACGTCCTGGACAGTCTGGAACCACCTGCCGGCCAAGCCTGAACCACCTGCCAAGCACAACGGAACAACCTGCCAGACACGCCAAAATCACCTGCGTGTTATGCCAGAACCACTTGGAGGACTCTCTGGGATGACCTGCCGGGCATGCCGGAACCACCTCTCAGACGTGCCAGAACCATGTGGCGGACAGTCCGGAATCACCTGTTGGGCATGCGCAACCACCTCTGAGACGTACCAGAACCACATGACGTGCAGGCTGGAACCACCTACCGGACAGACCGGAATCACCTTTCGGGCATGCCGGAACCACCTGTCAGATGTGCCAGAAACACGTGCCGGAGACGCCGGAAGCACCTGCCAAGCACGTTGGAACCACCTGCTCAGCTCGCCTGAACCACCTGCCGGACATGCCAAAATCACCTGCCGACTATGCCAGAACCACTTGGCGAACACTTCGGAAACACTTGCCGGGCATGCAGGAACCACCTCTCAGACATGCCAGAACCCCGTGCCAATGACCCCGGAAGCACCAGCCGAGCACGCCGGAACCACATGCTCAACTCGCCTGAACCACCTGCCGGACACGCCAAAATCACCTGCCCGCTACACCAGCACCACTTCGGGGACAAGCCGGAATCACGTGAGGGGCATGCCGGCACAGCCTCTCAGACTGAACCTCGTGCCGGACACCACAGAACCACCTGCCGGACAGACCGGAACAACCTGCCGGACACGCCGGAACCACCGGCTCGACCCGCCGGAACGACCGCTGGACATGCAAAATCACCTGCCGGCTACGCCGGAAACACTTGGCGAACACTCCGGAATCACCTGCCGGGCATGCCGGAACCACCTCTCAGATATGCCAGAACCACGTGCCAATGACCCCGGAAGCACCTGCCGAGCACGCCGGAACCACCTGCTCGACTCGCCAGAACCACCTGCCGGACACGCAAAAATCACCTGCCGGCTACGCCACAACCAGTTGGGGAACACTTCGGAATCACCTGCCGGGCTTGCTGGAACCACCTGCCGGTCATGCCAAAATCACCTGCCAACTACGCCAGTACCACTTGGCGGACACTGTGGAAACACCTGTCGGGCCGGCCGGAACCACATCTCACACGTGCCAGAACCATGTCCATGAGATGCTGGAACCACACCCCGAACAGACGGAAAACACCTGCCAGACCCGTCTGAACAACCTGCCGAGCACGCCGGAGCCACCTGCTCGACTCGCCGGAACCACCTACCTGACATGCCCAAATCACCAGCCGGGTATGCCAGAACCACTTGGCGGACACTCCGGAATCATCTGCCGGACATGCCGGAACCAGCTCTCAGACACACCAGAACCACGTGCCGGAGACGCCGGAAGCACCTGCCGAGCATGCCGGAGCCACCTGCTCGACTCGCCAGAAACACCTGCCGGACACGCCAAAATCACCTGCCGGGTACGCCAGAACCACCTGGCGGACACTCCGAAATCACCTGTCGCGCATGCCGGAACCACCTCTCAGACGTGCCGGAAGCACGTGCCGGACACGCCGCAATCACCTACCGGACAGACCGGAAACACCTGCCGAGCACGCCGGAGCCACCTGTTCGACTGGCTGGAACCACCTGCCGGACAGGCCAATATTAACTGCTGGCTATGCCAGAACCACCTGGGGGACAGTCCGGGATCACCTGCCAGCCATGGCGGAACCACCTCTCACACGTACCAGAACCACCTGCCGGAGAAGCTGGAAACACGTCCTGGACAGTCTGGAACCACCTGCCGGCCAAGCCTGAACCACCTGCCAAGCACAACGGAACAACCTGCCAGACACGCCAAAATCACCTGCGTGTTATGCCAGAACCACTTGGAGGACTCTCTGGGATGACCTGCCGGGCATGCCGGAACCACCTCTCAGACGTGCCAGAACCATGTGGCGGACAGTCCGGAATCACCTGTTGGGCATGCGCAACCACCTCTGAGACGTACCAGAACCACATGCCGTGCAGGCTGGAACCACCTACCGGACAGACCGGAATCACCTTTCGGGCATGCCGGAACCACCTGTCAGATGTGCCAGACACACGTGCCGGAGACGCCGGAAGCACCTGCCAAGCACGTTGGAACCACCTGCTCAACTCGCATGAACCACCTGCCGGACATGCCAAAATCACCTGCCGACTATGCCAGAACCACTTGGCGAACACTTCGGAAACACTTGCCGGGCATGCAGGAACCACCTCTCAGACATGCCAGAACCCCGTGCCAATGACCCCGGAAGCACCAGCCGAGCACGCTGGAACCACCTGCTCAACTCGCCTGAACCACCTGCCGGACACGCCAAAATCACCTGCCCGCTACACCAGCACCACTTCGGGGACAAGCCGGAATCACGTGAGGGGCATGCCGGCACAGCCTCTCAGACTGAACCTCGTGCCGGACACCACAGAACCACCTGCCGGACAGACCGGAACCACCTGCCGGACACGCCGGAACCACCGGCTCGACCCGCCGGAACGACCGCTGGACATGCAAAATCACCTGCCGGCTACGCCGGAAACACTTGGCGAACACTCCGGAATCACCTGCCGGGCATGCCGGAACCACCTCTCAGATATGCCAGAACCACGTGCCAATGACCCCGGAAGCACCTGCCGAGCACGCCGGAACCACCTGCTCGACTCGCCAGAACCACCTGCCGGACACGCAAAAATCACCTGCCGGCTACGCCACAACCTGTTGGGGAACACTTCGGAATCACCTGCCGGGCTTGCTGGAACCACCTGCCGGTCATGCCAAAATCACCTGCCAACTACGCCAGTACCACTTGGCGGACACTGTGGAAACACCTGTCGGGCCGGCCGGAACCACATCTCACACGTGCCAGAACCATGTGCATGAGATGCTGGAACCACACCCCGAACAGACGGAAAACACCTGCCAGACCCGTCTGAACAACCTGCCGAGCACGCCGGAGCCACCTGCTCGACTCGCCGGAACCACCTACCTGACATGCCCAAATCACCAGCAGGTTATGACAGAACCACTTGGCGGACACTCCGGAATCATCTGCCGGACATGCCGGAACCAGCTCTCAGACACACCAGAACCACGTGCCGGAGACGCCGGAAGCACCTGCCGAGCATGCCGGAGCCACCTGCTCGACTAGCCAGAAACACCTGCCCGACACGCCAAAATCACCTGCCGGGTACGCCAGAACCACCTGGCGGACACTCCGAAATCACCTGTCGCGCATGCCGGAACCACCTCTCAGACGTGCCGGAAGCACGTGCCGGACACGCCGGAATCACCTAGCGGACAGACCGGAACCACCTGCCGAGCACGCCGGAGCCACCTGTTCGACTGGCTGGAACCACCTGCCGGACAGGCCAATATTAACTGCTGGCTATGCCAGAACCACCTGGGGGACAGTCCGGGATCACCTGTCAGCCATGGCGGAACCACCTCTCAGACGTACCAGAACCACCTGCCGGAGAAGCTGGAAACACGTCCTGGACAGTCTGGAACCACCTGCCGGCCAAGCCTGAACCACCTGCCAAGCACAACGGAACAACCTGCCAGACACGCCAAAATCACCTGCGTGTTATGCCAGAACCACTTGGAGGACTCTCTGGGATGACCTGCCGGGCATGCCGGAACCACCTCTCAGACGTGCCAGAACCATGTGGCGGACAGTCCGGAATCACCTGTTGGGCATGCGCAACCACCTCTGAGACGTACCAGAACCACATGCCGTGCAGGCTGGAACCACCTACCGGACAGACCGGAATCACCTTTCGGGCATGCCGGAACCACCTGTCAGATGTGCCAGAAACACGTGCCGGAGACGCCGGAAGCACCTGCCAAGCACGTTGGAACCACCTGCTCAACTCGCCTGAACCACCTGCCGGACATGCCAAAATCACCTGCCGACTATGCCAGAACCACTTGGCGAACACTCCGGAATCACTTGCCGGGCATGCAGGAACCACCTCTCAGACATGCCAGAACCCCGTGCCAATGACCCCGGAAGCACCAGCCGAGCACGCTGGAACCACCTGCTCAACTCGCCTGAACCACCTGCCGGACACGCCAAAATCACCTGCCCGCTACACCAGCACCACTTCGGGGACAAGCCGGAATCACGTGAGGGGCATGCCGGCACAGCCTCTCAGACTGAACCTCGTGCCGGACACCACAGAACCACCTGCCGGACAGACCGGAACCACCTGCCGGACACGCCGGAACCACCGGCTCGACCCGCCGGAACGACCGCTGGACATGCAAAATCACCTGCCGGCTACGCCGGAAACACTTGGCGAACACTCCGGAATCACCTGCCGGGCATGCCGGAACCACCTCTCAGATATGCCAGAACCACGTGCCAATGACCCCGGAAGCACCTGCCGAGCACGCCGGAACCACCTGCTCGACTCGCCAGAACCACCTGCCGGACACGCAAAAATCACCTGCCGGCTACGCCACAACCAGTTGGGGAACACTTCGGAATCACCTGCCGGGCTTGCTGGAACCACCTGCCGGTCATGCCAAAATCACCTGCCAACTACGCCAGTACCACTTGGCGGACACTGTGGAAACACCTGTCGGGCCGGCCGGAACCACATCTCACACGTGCCAGAACCATGTGCTTGAGATGCTGGAACCACACCCCGAACAGACGGAAAACACCTGCCAGACCCGTCTGAACAACCTGCCGAGCACGCCGGAGCCACCTGCTCGACTCGCCGGAACCACCTACCTGACATGCCCAAATCACCAGCCGGGTATGCCAGAACCACTTGGCGGACACTCCGGAATCATCTGCCGGACATGCCGGAACCAGCTCTCAGACACACCAGAACCACGTGCCGGAGACGCCGGAAGCACCTGCCGAGCATGCCGGAGCCACCTGCTCGACTCGCCAGAAACACCTGCCGGACACGCCAAAATCACCTGCCGGGTACGCCAGAACCACCTGGCGGACACTCCGAAATCACCTGTCGCGCATGCCGGAACCACCTCTCAGACGTGCCGGAAGCACGTGCCGGACACGCCGCAATCACCTACCGGACAGACCGGAAACACCTGCCGAGCACGCCGGAGCCACCTGTTCGACTGGCTGGAACCACCTGCCGGACAGGCCAATATTAACTGCTGGCTATGCCAGAACCACCTGGGGGACAGTCCGGGATCACCTGCCAGCCATGGCGGAACCACCTCTCACACGTACCAGAACCACCTGCCGGAGAAGCTGGAAACACGTCCTGGACAGTCTGGAACCACCTGCCGGCCAAGCCTGAACCACCAGCCAAGCACAACGGAACAACCTGCCAGACACGCCAAAATCACCTGCGTGTTATGCCAGAACCACTTGGAGGACTCTCTGGGATGACCTGCCGGGCATGCCGGAACCACCTCTCAGACGTGCCAGAACCATGTGGCGGACAGTCCGGAATCACCTGTTGGGCATGCGCAACCACCCTGAGACGTACCAGAACCACATGCCGTGCAGGCTGGAACCACCTACCGGACAGACCGGAATCACCTTTCGGGAATGCCGGAACCACCTGTCAGATGTGCCAGAAACACGTGTCGGAGACGCCGGAAGCACCTGCCAAGCACTTTGGAACCACCTGCTCAACTCGCCTGAACCACCTGCCGGACATGCCAAACTCACCTGCCGACTATGCCAGAACCACTTGGCGAACACTCCGGAATCACTTGCCGGGCATGCAGGAACCACCTCTCAGACGTGCCAGAACCCCGTGCCAATGACCCCGGAAGCACCAGCCGAGCACGCCGGAACCACCTGCTCAACTCGCCTGAACCACCTTCCGGACACGCCAAAATCACCTGCCCGCTACACCAGCACCACTACAGGGACAAGCCGGAATCACGTGAGGGGCATGCCGGCACAGCCTCTAAGACTGAACCTCGTGCCGGACACCACAGAACCACCTGCCGGACAGACCGGAACCACCTGCCGGACACGCCGGAACCACCGGCTCGACCCGCCTGAAAGACTGCTGGACATGCAAAATCACCTGCCGGCTACGCCGGAAACACTTGGCGAACACTCCGGAATCACCTGCCGGGCATGCCGGAACCACCTCTCAGATAAGCCAGAACCACGTGCCAATGACCCCGGAAGCACCTGCCGAGCACGCCGGAACCACCTGCTCGACTCGCCAGAACCACCTGCCGGACACGCAAAATCACCTGCCGGCTACGCCACAACCAGTTGGGGAACACTTCGGAATCACCTGCCGGGCTTGCTGGAACCACCTGCCGTTCATGCCAAAATCACCTGCCAACTACGCCAGTACCACTTGGCGGACACTGTGGAAACACCTGTCGGGCCGGCCAGAAGCACATCTCACACGTGCCAGAACCATGTTCATGAGATGCTGGAACCACACCCCGAACAGACGGAAAACACCTGCCAGACCCGTCTGAACAACCTGCCGAGCACGCCGGAGCCACCTGCTCGACTCGCCGGAACCACCTACCTGACATGCCCAAATCACCAGCCGGGTATGCCAGAACCACTTGGCGGACACTCCGGAATCATCTGCCGGACATGCCGCAACCAGCTCTCAGACACACCAGAACCACGTGCCGGAGACGCCGGAAGCACCTGCCGAGCATGCCGGAGCCACCTGCTCGACTCGCCAGAAACACCTGCCGGACACGCCAAAATCACCTGCCGGGTACGCCAGAACCACCTGGCGGACACTCCGAAATCACCTGTCGCGCATGCCGGAACCACCTCTCAGACGTGCCGGAAGCACGTGCCGGACAAGCCGGAATCACCTACCGGAGAGACCGGAACCACCTGCCGAGCACGCCAGAGCCACCTGTTCGACTGGCTGGAACCACCTGCCGGACAGGCCAATATTAACTGCTGGCTATGCCAGAACCACCTGGGGGACAGTCCGGGATCACCTGCCAGCCATGGCGGAACCACCTCTCACACGTACCAGAACCACCTGCCGGAGAAGCTGGAAACACGTCCTCGACAGTCTGGAACCACCTGCCGGCCAAGCCTGAACCACCTGCCAAGCACAACGGAACAACCTGCCAGACACGCCAAAATCACCTGCGTGTTATGCCAGAACCACTTGGAGGACTCTCTGGGATGACCTGCCGGGCATGCCGGAACCACCTCTCAGACGTGCCAGCACCATGTGGCGGACAGTCCGGAATCACCTGTTGGGCATGCGCAACCACCTCTGAGACGTACCAGAACCACATGCCGTGCAGGCTGGAACCACCTACCGGACAGACCGGAATCACCTATCGGGCATGCCGGAACCACCTGTCAGATGTGCCAGAAACACGTGCCGGAGACGCCGGAAGCACCTGCCAAGCACGTTGGAACCACCTGCTCAACTCGCCTGAACCACCTGCCGGACATGCCAAAATCACCTGCCGACTATGCCAGAACCACTTGGCGAACACTCCGGAATCACTTGCCGGGCATGCAGGAACCACCTCTCAGACATGCCAGAACCCCGTGCCAATGACCCCGGAAGCACCAGCCGAGCACGCCGGAACCACCTGCTCAACTCGCCTGAACCACCTGCCGGACACGCCAAAATCACCTGCCCGCTACACCAGCACCAATTCGGGGACAAGCCGGAATCACGTGAGGGGCATGCCGGCACAGCCTCTCAGACTGAACCTCGTGCCGGACACCACAGAACCACCTGCCGGACAGACCGGAACCACCTGCCGGACACGCCGGAACCACCGGCTCGACCCGCCGGAACGACCGCTGGACATGCAAAATCACCTGCCGGCTACGCCGGAAACACTTGGCGAACACTCCGGAATCACCTGCCGGGCATGCCGGAACCACCTCTCAGATATGCCAGAACCACGTGCCAATGACCCCGGAAGCACCTGCCGAGCACGCCGGAACCACCTGCTCGACTCGCCAGAACCACCTGCCGGACACGCAAAAATCACCTGCCGGCTACGCCACAACCAGTTGGGGAACACTTCGGAATCACCTGCCGGGCTTGCTGGAACCACCTGCCGGTCATGCCAAAATCACCTGCCAACTACGCCAGCACCACTTGGCGGACACTGTGGAAACACCTGTCGGGCCGGCCGGAACCACATCTCAGACGTGCCAGAACCATGTGCATGAGATGCTGGAACCACACCCCGAACAGACGGAAAACACCTGCCAGACCCGTCTGAACAACCTGCCGAGCACGCCGGAGCCACCTGCTCGACTCGCCGGAACCACCTACCTGACATGCCCAAATCACCAGCCGGGTATGCCAGAACCACTTGGCGGACACTCCGGAATCATCTGCCGGACATGCCGGAACCAGCTCTCAGACACACCAGAACCACGTGCCGGAGACGCCGGAAGCACCTGCCGAGCATGCCGGAGCCACCTGCTCGACTCGCCAGAAACACCTGCCGGACACGCCAAAATCACCTGCCGGGTACGCCAGAACCACCTGGCGGACACTCCGAAATCACCTGTCGCGCATGCCGGAACCACCTCTCAGACGTGCCGGAAGCACGTGCCGGACACGCCGGAATCACCTAGCGGACAGACCGGAACCACCTGCCGAGCACGCCAGAGCCACCTGTTCGACTGGCTGGAACCATCTGCCGGACAGGCCAATATTAACTGCTGGCTATCCCAAAACCACCTGGGGGACAGTCCGGGATCACCTGCCAGCCATGGCGGAACCACCTCTCACACGTACCAGAACCACCTGCCGGAGAAGCTGGAAACACGTCCTGGACAGTCTGGAACCACCTGCCGACCAAGCCTGAACCACCTGCCAAGCACAACGGAACAACCTGCCAGACACGCCAAAATCACCTGCGTGTTATGCCAGAACCACTTGGAGGACTCTCTGGGATGACCTGCCGGGCATGCCGGAACCACCTCTCAGACGTGCCAGAACCATGTGGCGGACAGTCCGGAATCACCTGTTGGGCATGCGCAACCACCTCTGAGACGTACCAGAACCACATGCCGTGCAGGCTGGAACCACCTACCGGACAGACCGGAATCACCTTTCGGGCATGCCGGAACCACCTGTCAGATGTGCCAGAAACACGTGCCGGAGACGCCCTAAGCACCTGCCAAGCACGTTGGAACCACCTGCTCAACTCGCCTGAACCACCTGCCGGACATGCCAAAATCACCTGCCGACTATGCCAGAACCACTTGGCGAACACTCCGGAATCACTTGCCGGGCATGCAGGAACCACCTCTCAGACATGCCAGAACCCCGTGCCAATGACCCCGGAAGCACCAGCCGAGCACGCCGGAACCACCTGCTCAACTCGCCTGAACCACATGCCGGATACGCAAAAATCACCTGCCCGCTACACCAGCACCACTTCGGGGACAAGCCGGAATCACGTGAGGGGCATGCCGGCACAGCCTCTCAGACTGAACCTCGTGCCGGACACCACAGAACCACCTGCCGGACAGACCGGAACCACCTGCCGGTCACGCCGGAACCACCGGCTCGACCCGCCGGAACGACCGCTGGACATGCAAAATCACCTGCCGGCTACGCCGGAAACACTTGGCGAACACTCCGGAATCACCTGCCGGGCATGCCGGAACCACCTCTCAGATATGCCAGAACCACGTGCCAATGACCCCGGAAGCACCTGCCGAGCACGCCGGAACCACCTGCTCGACTCGCCAGAACCACCTGCCGGACACGCAAAAATCACCTGCCGGCTACGCCACAACCAGTTGGGGAACACTTCGGAATCACCTGCCGGGCTTGCTGGAACCACCTGCCGGTCATGCCAAAATCACCTGCCAACTACGCCAGGACCACTTGGCGGACACTGTGGAAACACCTGTCGGGCCGGCCGGAACCACATCTCAGACGTGCCAGAACCATGTGCATGAGATGCTGGAACCACACCCCGAACAGACGGAAAACACCTGCCAGACCCGTCTGAACAACCTGCCGAGCACGCCGGAGCCACCTGCTCGACTCGCCGGAACCACCTACCTGACATGCCCAAATCACCAGCCGGGTATGCCAGAACCACTTGGCGGACACTCCGGAATCATCTGCCGGACATGCCGGAACCAGCTCTCAGACACACCAGAACCACGTGCCGGAGACGCCGGAAGCACCTGCCGAGCATGCCGGAGCCACCTGCTCGACTCGCCAGAAACACCTGCCGGACACGCCAAAATCACCTGCCGGGTACGCCAGAACCACCTGGCGGACACTCCGAAATCACCTGTCGTGCATGCCGGAACAACCTCTCAGACGTGCCGGAAGCACGTGCCGGACACGCCGGAATCACCTACCGGACAGACCGGAACCACCTGCCGAGCACGCCAGAGCCACCTGTTCGACTGGCTGGAACCATCTGCCGGACAGGCCAATATTAACTGCTGGCTATCCCAAAACCACCTGGGGGACAGTCCGGGATCACCTGCCAGCCATGGCGGAACCACCTCTCACACGTACCAGA
The DNA here is from genome assembly GCF_041296265.1 of Equus caballus. Lineage (NCBI taxonomy): Eukaryota > Metazoa > Chordata > Mammalia > Perissodactyla > Equidae > Equus > Equus caballus. Next base: position 42,946 of record NW_027222018.1, read on the forward strand.
ACCACCTGCCGGAGAAGCTGGAAACACGTCCTGGACAGTCTGGAACCACCTGCCGACCAAGCCTGAACCACCTGCCAAGCACAACGGAACAACCTGCCAGACACGCCAAAATCACCTGCGTGTTATGCCAGAACCACTTGGAGGACTCTCTGGGATGACCTGCCGTGCATGCCGGAACCACCTCTCAGACGTGCCAGAACCATGTGGCGGACAGTCCGGAATCACCTGTTGGGCATGCGCAACCACCTCTGAGACGTACCAGAACCACATGCCGTGCAGGCTGGAACCACCTACCGGACAGACCGGAATCACCTTTCGGGCATGCCGGAACCACCTGTCAGATGTGCCAGAAACACGTGCCGGAGACGCCGGAAGCACCTGCCAAGCACGTTGGAAGCACCTGCTCAACTCGCCTGAACCACCTGCCGGACATGCCAAAATCACCTGCCGACTATGCCAGAACCACTTGGCGAACACTCAGGAATCACATGCCGGGCATGCAGGAACCACCTCTCAGACATGTCAGAACCCCGTGCCAATGACCCCGGAAGCACCAGCCGAGCACGCCGGAACCACCTGCTCAACTCGCCTGAACCACATGCCGGATACGCAAAAATCACCTGCCCGCTACACCAGCACCACTTCGGGGACAAGCCGGAATCACGTGAGGGGCATGCCTGCACAGCCTCTCAGACTGAACCTCGTGCCGGACACCACAGAACCACCTGCCGGACAGACCGGAACCACCTGCCGGTCACGCCGGATCCACCGGCTCGACCCGCCGGAACGACCGCTGGACATGCAAAATCACCTGCCGGCTACGCCGGAAACACTTGGCGAACACTCCGGAATCACCTGCCGGGCATGCCGGAACCACCTCTCAGATATGCCAGAACCACGTGCCAATGACCCCGGAAGCACCTGCCGAGCACGCCGGAACCACCTGCTCGACTCGCCAGAACCACCTGCCGGACACGCAAAAATCACCTGCCGGCTACGCCACAACCAGTTGGGGAACACTTCGGAATCACCTGCCGGGCTTGCTGGAACCACCTGCCGGTCATGCCAAAATCACCTGCCAACTACGCCAGTACCACTTGGCGGACACTGTGGAAACACCTGTCGGGCCGGCCGGAACCACATCTCAGACGTGCCAGAACCATGTGCATGAGATGCTGGAACCACACCCCGAACAGACGGAAAACACCTGCCAGACCCGTCTGAACAACCTGCCGAGCACGCCGGAGCCACCTGCTCGACTCGCCGGAACCACCTACCTGACATGCCCAAATCACCAGCCGGGTATGCCAGAACCACTTGGCGGACACTCCGGAATCATCTGCCGGACATGCCGGAACCAGCTCTCAGACACACCAGAACCACGTGCCGGAGACGCCGGAAGCACCTGCCGAGCATGCCGGAGCCACCTGCTCGACTCGCCAGAAACACCTGCCGGACACGCCAAAATCACCTGCCGGGTACGCCAGAACCACCTGGCGGACACTCCGAAATCACCTGCCGCGCATGCCGGAACCACCTCTCAGACGTGCCGGAAGCACGTGCCGGACACGCCGGAAACACCTAGCGGACAGACCGGAACCACCTGCCGAGCACGCCGGAGCCACCTGTTCGACTGGCTGGAACCATCTGCCGGACAGGCCAATATTAACTGCTGGCTATGCCAGAACCACCTGGGGGACAGTCCGGGATCACCTGCCAGCCATGGCGGAACCACCTCTCACACGTACCAGAACCACCTGCCGGAGAAGCTGGAAACACGTCCTGGACAGTCTGGAACCACCTGCCGACCAAGCCTGAACCACCTGCCAAGCACAACGGAACAACCTGCCAGACACGCCAAAATCACCTGCGTGTTATGCCAGAACCACTTGGAGGACTCTCTGGGATGACCTGCCGGGCATGCCGGAACCACCTCTCAGACGTGCCAGAACCATGTGGCGGACAGTCCGGAATCACCTGTTGGGCATGCGCAACCACCTCTGAGACGTACCAGAACCACATGCCGTGCAGGCTGGAACCACCTACCGGACAGACCGGAATCACCTTTCGGGCATGCCGGAACCACCTGTCAGATGTGCCAGAAACACGTGCCGGAGACGCCGGAAGCACCTGCCAAGCACGTTGGAACCACCTGCTCAACTCGCATGAACCACCTGCCGGACATGCCAAAATCACCTGCCGACTATGCCAGAACCACTTGGCGAACACTCCGGAATCACTTGCCGGGCATGCAGGAACCACCTCTCAGACATGCCAGAACCCCGTGCCAATGACCCCGGAAGCACCAGCCGAGCACGCCGGAACCACCTGCTCAACTCGCCTGAACCACATGCCGGATACGCAAAAATCACCTGCCCGCTACACCAGCACCACTTCGGGGACAAGCCGGAATCACGTGAGGGGCATGCCGGCACAGCCTCTCAGACTGAACCTCGTGCCGGACACCACAGAACCACCTGCCGGACAGACCGGAACCACCTGCCGGACACGCCGGAACCACCGGCTCGACCCGCCGGAACGACCGCTGGACATGCAAAATCACCTGCCGGCTACGCCGGAAACACTTGGCGAATACTCCGGAATCACCTGCCGGGCATGCCGGAACCAGCTCTCAGATATGCCAGAACCACGTGCCAATGACCCCGGAAGCACCTGCCGAGCACGCCGGAACCACCTGCTCGACTCGCCAGAACCACCTGCCGGACACGCAAAAATCACCTGCCGGCTACGCCACAACCAGTTGGGGAACACTTCGGAATCACCTGCCGGGCTTGCTGGAACCACCTGCCGGTCATGCCAAAATCACCTGCCAACTACGCCAGTACCGCTTGGCGGACACTGTGGAAACACCTGTCGGGCCGGCCGGAACCACATCTCACACGTGCCAGAACCATGTGCATGAGATGCTGGAACCACACCCCGAACAGACGGAAAACACCTGCCAGACCCGTCTGAACAACCTGCGGAGCACGCCGGAGCCACCTGCTCGACTCGCCGGAACCACCTAACTGACATGCCAAAATCACCAGCCGGGTATGCCAGAACCACTTGGCGGACACTCCGGAATCATCTGCCGGACATGCCGGAACCAGCTCTCAGACACACCAGAACCACGTGCCGGAGACGCCGGAAGCACCTGCCGAGCATGCCGGAGCCACCTGCTCGACTCGCCAGAAACACCTGCCGGACACGCCAAAATCACCTGCCGGGTACGCCATAACCACCTGGCGGACACTCCGAAATCACCTGTCGCGCATGCCGGAACCACCTCTCAGACGTGCCGGAAGCACGTGCCGGACACGCCGGAATCACCTAGCGGACAGACCGGAACCACCTGCCGAGCACGCCAGAGCCACCTGTTCGACTGGCTGGAACCATCTGCCGGACAGGCCAATATTAACTGCTGGCTATCCCAAAACCACCTGGGGGACAGTCCGGGATCACCTGCCAGCCATGGCGGAACCACCTCTCACACGTACCAGAACCACCTGCCGGAGAAGCTGGAAACACGTCCTGGACAGTCTGGAACCACCTGCCGACCAAGCCTGAACCACCTGCCAAGCACAACGGAACAACCTGCCAGACACGCCAAAATCACCTGCGTGTTATGCCAGAACCACTTGGAGGACTCTCTGGGATGACCTGCCGGGCATGCCGGAACCACCTCTCAGACGTGCCAGAACCATGTGGCGGACAGTCCGGAATCACCTGTTGGGCATGCGCAACCACCTCTGAGACGTACCAGAACCACATGCCGTGCAGGCTGGAACCACCTACCGGACAGACCGGAATCACCTTTCGGGCATGCCGGAACCACCTGTCAGATGTGCCAGAAACACGTGCCGGAGACGCCGGAAGCACCTGCCAAGCACGTTGGAACCACCTGCTCAACTCGCATGAACCACCTGCCGGACATGCCAAAATCACCTGCCGACTATGCCAGAACCACTTGGCGAACACTCCGGAATCACTTGCCGGGCATGCAGGAACCACATCTCAGACATGCCAGAACCCCGTGCCAATGACCCCGGAAGCACCAGCCGAGCACGCCGGAACCACCTGCTCAACTCGCCTGAACCACCTGCCGGACACGCCAAAATCACCTGCCCGCTACACCAGCACCACTTCGGGGACAAGCCGGAATCACGTGAGGGGCATGCCGGCACAGCCTCTCAGACTGAACGTCCTGCTGGACACCAGAGAACCACCTGCCGGACAGACCGGAACCACCTGCCGGACACGCCGGAACCACCGGCTTGACCCGCCGGAAAGACCGCTGGACATGCAAAATCACCTGCCGGCTACGCCGGAAACACTTGGCGAACACTCCGGAATCACCTGCCGGGCATGCCGGAACCACCTCTCAGATATGCCAGAACCACGTGCCAATGACCCTGGAAGGACCTGCCGACCACGCCGGAACCACCTGCTCGACTCGCCAGAACCACCTGCCAGACACGCAAAAATCACCTGCCGGCTACGCCACAACCAGTTGGGGAACACTTCGGAATCACCTGCCGGGCTTGCTGGAACCACCTGCCGGTCATGCCAAAATCACCTGCCAACTACGCCAGTACCACTTGGCGGACACTGTGGAAACACCTGTCGGGCCGGCCGGAACCACATCTCACACGTGCCAGAACCATGTGCATGAGATGCTGGAACCACACCCCGAACAGACGGAAAACACCTGCCAGACCCGTCTGAACAACCTGCCGAGCACGCCGGAGCCACCTGCTCGACTCGCCGGAACCACCTACCTGACATGCCCAAATCACCAGCCGGGTATGCCAGAACCACTTGGCGGACACTCCGGAATCATCTGCCGGACATGCCGGAACCAGCTCTCAGACACACCAGAACCACGTGCCGGAGACGCCGGAAGCACCTGCCGAGCATGCCGGAGCCACCTGCTCGACTCGCCAGAAACACCTGCCGGACACGCCAAAATCACCTGCCGGGTACGCCATAACCACCTGGCGGACACTCCGAAATCACCTGTCGCGCATGCCGGAACCACCTCTCAGACGTGCCGGAAGCACGTGCCGGACACGCCGGAAACACCTACCGGACAGACCGGAGCCACCTGCCGAGCACGCCGGAGCCACCTGTTCGACTGGCTGGAACCACCTGCCGGACAGGCCTATATTAACTGCTGGCTATGCCAGAACCACCTGGGGGACAGTCCGGGATCACCTGCCAGCCATGGCGGAACCACCTCTCACACGTACCAGAACCACCTGCCGGAGAAGCTGGAAACACGTCCTGGACAGTCTGGAACCACCTGCCGACCAAGCCTGAACCACCTGCCAAGCACAACGGAACAACCTGCCAGACACGCCAAAATCACCTGCGTGTTATGCCAGAACCACTTGGAGGACTCTCTGGGATGACCTGCCGGGCATGCCGGAACCACCTCTCAGACGTGCCAGAACCATGTGGCGGACAGTCCGGAATCACCTGTTGGGCATGCGCAACCACCTCTGAGACGTACCAGAACCACATGCCGTGCAGGCTGGAACCACCTACCGGACAGACCGGAATCACCTTTCGGGCATGCCGGAACCACCTGTCAGATGTGCCAGAAACACGTGCCGGAGACGCCGGAAGCACCTGCCAAGCACGTTGGAACCACCTGCTCAACTCGCCTGAACCACCTGCCGGACATGCCAAAATCACCTGCCGACTATGCCAGAACCACTTGGCGAACACTCCGGAATCACTTGCCGGGCATGCAGGAACCACATCTCAGACATGCCAGAACCCCGTGCCAATGACCCCGGAAGCACCAGCCGAGCACGCCGGAACCACCTGCTCAACTCGCCTGAACCACCTGCCGGACACGCCAAAATCACCTGCCCGCTACACCAGCACCACTTCGGGGACAAGCCGGAATCACGTGAGGGGCATGCCGGCACAGCCTTTCAGACTGAACGTCCTGCTGGACACCACAGAACCACCTGCCGGACAGACCGGAACCACCTGCCGGACACACCGGAACCACCGGCTCGACCCGCCGGAACGACCGCTGGACATGCAAAATCACCTGCCGGCTACGCCGGAAACACTTGGCGAACACTCCGGAATCACCTGCCGGGCATGCCGGAACCACCTCTCAGATATGCCAGAACCACGTGCCAATGACCCTGGAAGCACCTGCCGACCACTCCGGAACCACCTGCTCGACTCGGCAGAACCACCTGCCAGACACGCAAAAATCACCTGCCGGCTACGCCACAACCAGTTGGGGAACACTTCGGAATCACCTGCCGGGCTTGCTGGAACCACCTGCCGGTCATGCCAAAATCACCTGCCAACTACGCCAGTACCACTTGGCGGACACTGTGGAAACACCTGTCGGGCCGGCCGGAACCACATCTCACACGTGCCAGAACCATGTGCATGAGATGCTGGAACCACACCCCGAACAGACGGAAAACACCTGCCAGACCCGTCTGAACAACCTGCCGAGCACGCCGGAGCCACCTGCTCGACTCGCCGGAACCACCTACCTGACATGCCCAAATCACCAGCCGGCTTTGCCAGAACCACTTGGCGGACACTCCGGAATCATCTGCCGGACATGCCGGAACCAGCTCTCAGACACACCAGAACCACGTGCCGGAGACGCCGGAAGCACCTGCCGAGCATGCCGGAGCCACCTGCTCGACTCGCCAGAAACACCTGCCGGACACGCCAAAATCACCTGCCGGGTACGCCATAACCACCTGGCGGACACTCCGAAATCACCTGTCGCGCATGCCGGAACCACCTCTCAGACGTGCCGGAAGCACGTGCCGGACACGCCGGAAACACCTACCGGACAGACCGGAGCCACGTGCCGAGCACGCCGGAGCCACCTGTTCGACTGGCTGGAACCACCTGCCGGACAGGCCAATATTAACTGCTGGCTATGCCAGAACCACCTGGGGGACAGTCCGGGATCACCTGCCAGCCATGGCGGAACCACCTCTCACACGTACCAGAACCACCTGCCGGAGAAGCTGGAAACACGTCCTGGACAGTCTGGAACCACCTGCCGGCCAAGCCTGAACCACCTGCCAAGCACAACGGAACAACCTGCCAGACACGCCAAAATCACCTGCGTGTTATGCCAGAACCACTTGGAGGACTCTCTGGGATGACCTGCCGGGCATGCCGGAACCACCTCTCAGACGTGCCAGAACCATGTGGCGGACAGTCCGGAATCACCTGTTGGGCATGCGCAACCACTTCTGAGCCGTACCAGAACCACATGCCGTGCAGGCTGGAACCACCTACCGGACAGACCGGAATCACCTTTCGGGCATGCCGGAACCACCTGTCAGATGTGCCAGAAACACGTGTCGGAGACGCCGGAAGCACCTGCCAAGCACGTTGGAACCACCTGCTCAACTCGCCTGAACCACCTGCCGGACATGCCAAAATCACCTGTCGACTATGCCAGAACCACTTGGCGAACACTCCGGAATCACTTGCAGGGCATGCAGGAACCACCTCTCAGACATGCCAGAACCCCGTGCCCATGACCCCGGAAGCACCAGCCGAGCACGCCGGAACCACCTGCTCAACTCGCCTGAACCACATGCCGGATACGCAAAAATCACCTGCCCGCTACACCAGCACCACTTCGGGGACAAGCCGGAATCACGTGAGGGGCATGCCTGCACAGCCTCTCAGACTGAACCTCGTGCCGGACACCACAGAACCACCTGCCGGACAGACCGGAACCACCTGCCGGTCACGCCGGAACCACCGGCTCGACCCGCCGGAACGACCGCTGGACATGCAAAATCACCTGCCGGCTACGCCGGAAACACTTGGCGAACACTCCGGAATCACCTGCCGGGCATGCCGGTACCACCTCTCAGATATGCCAGAACCACGTGCCAATGACCCCGGAAGCACCTGCCGAGCACGCCGGAACCACCTGCTCGACTCGCCAGAACCACCTGCCGGACACGCAAAAATCACCTGCCGGCTACGCCACAACCAGTTGGGGAACACTTCGGAATCACCTGCCGGGCTTGCTGGAACCACCTGCCGGTCATGCCAAAATCACCTGCCAACTACGCCAGTACCACTTGGCGGACACTGTGGAAACACCTGTCGGGCCAGCCAGAACAACATCTCACACGTGCCAGAACCATGTGCATGAGATGCTGGAACCACACCCCGAACAGACGGAAAACACCTGCCAGACACGTCTGAACAACCTGCCGAGCACGCCGGAGCCACCTGCTCGACTCGCCGGAACCACCTACCTGACATGCCCAAATCACCAGCCGGGTATGCCAGAACCACTTGGCGGACACTCCGGAATCATCTGCCAGACATGCCGGAACCAGCTCTCAGACACACCAGAACCACGTGCCGGAGACGCCGGAAGCACCTGCCGAGCATGCCGGAGCCACCTGCTCGACTCGCCAGAAACACCTGCCGGACACGCCAAAATCACCTGCCGGGTACGCCAGAACCACCTGGCGGACACTCCGAAATCACCTGCCACGCATGCCGGAACAACCTCTCAGACGTGCCGGAAGCACGTGCCGGACACGCCGGAATCACCTACCGGACAGACCGGAACCACCTGCCGAGCACGCCGGAGCCACCTGTTCGACTCGCTGGAACCACCTGCCGGACAGGCCAATATTAACTGCTGGCTATGCCAGAACCACCTGGGGGACAGTCCGGGATCACCTGCCAGCCATGGCGGAACCACCTCTCACACGTACCAGAACCACCTGCCGGAGAAGCTGGAAACACGTCCTGGACAGTCTGGAACCACCTGCCGGCCAAGCCTGAACCACCTGCCAAGCACAACGGAACAACCTGCCAGACACGCCAAAATCACCTGCGTGTTATGCCAGAACCACTTGGAGGACTCTCTGGGATGACCTGCCGGGCATGCCGGAACCACCTCTCAGACGTGCCAGAACCATGTGGCGGACAGTCCGGAATCACCTGTTGGGCATGCGCAACCACCTCTGAGACGTACCAGAACCACATGCCGTGCAGGCTGGCACCACCTACCGGACAGACCGGAATCACCTTTCGGGCATGCCGGAACCACCTGTCAGATGTGCCAGAAACACGTGCCGGAGACGCCGGAAGCACCTGCCAAGCACATTGGAACCACCTGCTCAACTCGCCTGAACCACCTGCCGGACATGCCAAAATCACCTGCCGACTATGCCAGAACCACTTGGCGAACACTCCGGAATCACTTGCCGGGCATGCAGGAACCACCTCTCAGATATGCCAGAACCCCGTGCCAATGACCCCGGAAGCACCAGCCGAGCACGCCGGAACCACCTGCTCAACTCGCCTGAACCACCTGCCGGACACGCCAAAATCACCTGCCCGCTACACCAGCACCACTTCGGGGACAAGCCGGAATCACGTGAGGGGCATGCCGGCACAGCCTCTCAGACTGAACCTCGTGCCGGACACCACAGAACCACCTGCCGGACAGACCGGAACCACCTGCCGGACACGCCGGAACCACCGGCTCGACCCGCCGGAACGACCGCTGGACATGCAAAATCACCTGCCGGCTACGCCGGAAACACTTGGCGAACACTCCGGAATCACCTGCCGGGCATGCCGGAACCACCTCTCAGATATGCCAGAACCACGTGCCAATGACCCCGGAAGCACCTGCCGAGCACGCCGGAACCACCTGCTCGACTCGCCAGAACCACCTGCCGGACACGCAAAAATCACCTGCCGGCTACGCCACAACCAGTTGGGGAACACTTCGGAATCACCTGCCGGGCTTGCTGGAACCACCTGCCGGTCATGCCAAAATCACCTGCCAACTACGCCAGTACCACTTGGCGGACACTGTGGAAACACCTGTCGGGCCGGCCGGAACCACATCTCACACGTGCCAGAACCATGTGCATGAGATGCTGGAACCACACCCCGAAAAGACGGAAAACACCTGCCAGACCCGTCTGAACAACCTGCCGAGCACGCCGGAGCCACCTGCTCGACTCGCCGGAACCACCTACCTGACATGCCCAAATCACCAGCAGGTTATGACAGAACCACTTGGCGGACACTCCGGAATCATCTGCCGGACATGCCGGAACCAGCTCTCAGACACACCAGAACCACGTGCCGGAGACGCCGGAAGCACCTGCCGAGCATGCCGGAGCCACCTGCTCGACTCGCCAGAAACACCTGCCGGACACGCCAAAATCACCTGCCGGGTATGCCAGAACCACCTGGCGGACACTCCGAAATCACCTGTCGCGCATGCCGGAACCACCTCTCAGACGTGCCGGAAGCACGTGCCGGACACGCCGCAATCACCTAGCGGACAGACCGGAACCACCTGCCGAGCACGCCGGAGCCACCTGTTCGACTGGCTGGAACCACCTGCCGGACAGGCCAATATTAACTGCTGGCTATGCCAGAACCACCTGGGGGACAGTCCGGGATCACCTGTCAGCCATGGCGGAACCACCTCTCACACGTACCAGAACCACCTGCCGGAGAAGCTGGAAACACGTCCTGGACAGTCTGGAACCACCTGCCGGCCAAGCCTGAACCACCTGCCAAGCACAACGGAACAACCTGCCAGACACGCCAAAATCACCTGCGTGTTATGCCAGAACCACTTGGAGGACTCTCTGGGATGACCTGCCGGGCATGCCGGAACCACCTCTCAGACGTGCCAGAACCATGTGGCGGACAGTCCGGAATCACCTGTTGGGCATGCGCAACCACCTCTGAGACGTACCAGAACCACATACCGTGCAGGCTGGCACCACCTACCGGACAGACCGGAATCACCTTTCGGGCATGCCGGAACCACCTGTCAGATGTGCCAGAAACACGTGCCGGAGACGCCGGAAGCACCTGCCAAGCACATTGGAACCACCTGCTCAACTCGCCTGAACCACCTGCCGGACATGCCAAAATCACCTGCCGACTATGCCAGAACCACTTGGCGAACACTCCGGAATCACTTGCCGGGCATGCAGGAACCACCTCTCAGATATGCCAGAACCCCGTGCCAATGACCCCGGAAGCACCAGCCGAGCACGCCGGAACCACCTGCTCAACTCGCCTGAACCACCTGCCGGACACGCCAAAATCACCTGCCCGCTACACCAGCACCACTTCGGGGACAAGCCGGAATCACGTGAGGGGCATGCCGGCACAGCCTCTCAGACTGAACCTCGTGCCGGACACCACAGAACCACCTGCTGGACAGACCGGAACCACCTGCCGGACACGCCGGAACCACCGGCTCGACCCTCCGGAACGACCGCTGGACATGCAAAATCACCTGCCGGCTACGCCGGAAACACTTGGCGAACACTCCGGAATCACCTGCCGGGCATGCCAGAACCACCTCTCAGATAAGCCAGAACCACGTGCCAATGACCCCGGAAGCACCTGCCGAGCACGCCGGAACCACCTGCTCGACTCGCCAGAACCACCTGCCGGACACGCAAAAATCACCTGCCGGCTACGCCACAACCAGTTGGGGAACACTTCGGAATCACCTGCCGGGCTTGCTGGAACCACCTGCCGGTCATGCCAAAATCACCTGCCAACTACGCCAGTACCACTTGGCGGACACTGTGGAAACACCTGTCGGGCCGGCCGGAACCACATCTCACACGTGCCAGAACCATGTGCATGAGATGCTGGAACCACACCCCGAAAAGACGGAAAACACCTGCCAGACCCGTCTGAACAACCTGCCGAGCACGCCGGAGCCACCTGCTCGACTCGCCGGAACCACCTACCTGACATGCCCAAATCACCAGCAGGTTATGACAGAACCACTTGGCGGACACTCCGGAATCATCTGCCGGACATGCCGGAACCAGCTCTCAGACACACCAGAACCACGTGCCGGAGACGCCGGAAGCACCTGCCGAGCATGCCGGAGCCACCTGCTCGACTCGCCAGAAACACCTGCCGGACACGCCAAAATCACCTGCCGGGTATGCCAGAACCACCTGGCGGACACTCCGAAATCACCTCTCGCGCATGCCGGAACCACCTCTCAGACGTGCCGGAAGCAACGTGCCGGACACGCCGGAATCACCTAGCGGACAGACCGGAACCACCTGCCGAGCACGCCGGAGCCACCTGTTCGACTGGCTGGAACCACCTGCCGGACAGGCAATATTAACTGCTGGCTATGCCAGAACCACCTGGGGGACAGTCCGGGATCACCTGTCAGCCATGGCGGAACCACCTCTCACACGTACCAGAACCACCTGCCGGAGAAGCTGGAAACACGTCCTGGACAG
>NW_027222019.1:0-24632 GCF_041296265.1 Equus caballus
CTACCTCAAAGTCAAAAAAAAATCCTCTGCACCGCAAAGGAAACCATCCACAAAACCAAAACACAACCTAACAACTGGGAGAAGATTCTTGCAAACCGTGTATCGGATAAGGGGTTAATATCCAAAACACAGAAAGAACTCATACATCTCAACAGCAAAAAAAATCAGCAACCCAATGAAAAAGGCGGGCAAAAGATCTGAGCAGTGATTTCTCCAAAGAAGGCATAGGGATGGCCAACAGGCATATGGGAAAGGGACTCAACATCATTAGCGATCAGAGAAATGCAAATCACAACTACAAGGAGATGTCACCTTTACTCTGGTCAGATGGCTCTAATTAACAAGACAAGAGACAAGTGTCAGAGAGGATGTGGAGAGAAGGGAACTCTCCTGCACTGCTGGTGGGAGGGCAGACTGGTGCAGCCACTATGGAAAGCAGGATGGAGTATCCTCAGAAAACTAAGAATACATCTACCTACCATACGTAGGATCCAGCTAGCCCACTGCTGGCTATTCATCCAAAGAACTTGAAAACACCAATGCAGAAAGACACATGCACCCCTAGGTTCACTGCAGCATTATTCACAACAGCCAGAACTTGGAAGCAACCTAGGTGCCCATCAAGGGAAGAATGGATAAGAAGATGTGGGATGTATACACAATGGAACGCCACTCGGCCCTAAGAAATGATGAGATCCGACCATTTGTGACAACGTGGATGGACCTTGAGGGTATTACGTGAAGTGAAATAAATCAGAGGGGAGAAAGTCAAACACCAAACACCGTGTGATCTCGCTCATATGTAGAAGATAAAAACAACGACAAACACACACAGAGCAAAGGAGATTGGACTGGTGGTCACCATAGGGGGAGGGGGGGAGGGGAGAGAGCCAAAGGGGTGATGAGGCTCACATGGGAGGTGACGGGACTATAATTAGTTTTCGGGTGGTGAACACGATGTAATCTACACAGAAGTCGAAATATATTACAACGTACATCTGAAAGCCATATCATCTTAGAATCCACTGTTACTGCAATAAAATAAAATAAAATAAAATAAAACAAATTAAAATAAAGAAGTGTAGGAGGCTCAGAGGCTAACAGGCTTTTGAAAAGTTATTCTAGGGATTTTTTATGGCTTAGCTCAGGGCGGCAGACACCAGCCTGAGACAGAGCTGTGACACAGCCACTAACTTCAACTCAACTATATTCCGACTGGAGGGAAATCAAAACTACCGTCATCATAATTTATTGAAGGCTTCACTTTGTGCCAGATCCTGTGCCGACTGCTTTGCACCAACTGTCTCATTCAATCCTCACATCCAAAAGGTAGGTTACCGTATCCTCCCCATTGTAAAGGTGAGGAGGCGGAAGCAGAAAGATGGCAGTCTGCCTGGAATTCACAGAAGGATTCTCTAGGTAATGACATGACCTTTGGACAAGATTTCAAGGTTTAACACATTACAGTGGAGATGCAGATCCCAGTATCACAGAACGTGAAAAACACTGAGTCCTGCCAAATGTATTCAAACACTAATTATGGATCCTCACAATCTCTTGGCCTGTTTTCTCAGATGAGGGAAAACCCAGCGTGAAAAACCGTTGATGAGATGTCTGCAGAGGAGGACTACGTCTGGTCTTTAAAGCCGGGAACTATCCCAGTAGATTCTGAGTCAGTGGGTCCAGAGTAGGCCTTGAGCGTCTCTGTTCTTTTCAAAAGCCCCACAGGCTACACTTCCGCGCCCTTGGAGTTGGGAAGTACAGTCATGCCCTACATCGGGACGTTTCAGTCAACAACGGGGGTCCCATCAGATTAGTCCCATATGGCCTAGGTGTGTAGGAGGCTCTGCCATCCAGGTTTAGGAACTCCGTGGTGTTTGCACAGTCTCGAGATTGCCTGACCATGACACACTCCTCAGAACTTATCCCCACCGTTAAGCAAAGCATGACTATACTGCCTTGGATTCTCCACGGTCCCAGACCCTGCACTCTTTAGATGACTGCACACGCAGAGGGCACCGTGTCTGAGGCAGAGAGCAGCTGGAATCACCAAAGCTCTCGACAGAGAGTCAAGGAAAGGCGTGCTCTGCTTACACGACTCTCTACTTTTCTCTGGGTCTGACCCATTTCATAGCTAATCTGCTTTTTCGAACCGAGCAGCTTTGCCAAAAAAAACAAAAAAAAAAGAAAAACAGAAAGGTTACCAACACACACTAAACAAACCAATATAAACAATACATATTAAATAAGCCTAACCCTACTATGCTACTGAAAAGGCTTTTATTTCCCTGGGATAATTTGGACAGCATTAGATTGTTTTACCAAGAGCAGCCAAGTCCAGGGAGATTATTTCTAATTCCACAGTGCTGCAGATGCGGTCAGTAGCAACTGCAAGCCGGAAAGGAAACTAAGCAAAGTTGGGTGTAATCCATTGAAGTTCACACGTTTCACCAGGGACAGCCTCCAAGCCTTGAATACTTAGGTATGCATTTATCCATTTCTTTAATCAACCACTACTAACGCCTACTAAAGGCCAGACACTGCTCTAAGTACTTTACGGATATGAAATATCCTCTAACCTTTACACTCACCTACGGAGCGTGTATGATAATCAACCCCGTTTTACAGATCAGGAAACTGACACACAGAATGGTACAGTAACTTGCCCAAGTTCACACAGTCCGTAGGTGGCAGAGCCAGGACCCCATTTGACAGAGTCTGGCTCCGGAGGCCACGTTCTGAATCACCACGCTCAGTCTCCAAAAACCTAGAGAAAGCACCAGCCTCAGTCGAAAAGTTTTGTTTTCCCCACCCTACAGTCCCTACGCGGCCCCAGTCTCCAGGGCATTCTTTCAGCTCCTCTGACAGGCCCTACTCCTCCCTTGCCCTGTCCCAACACTCTCCCGCACAAGTCCTCCTTTTCTTTGAGGCATCTGCTCTCAGCTTCAACATCACTGCCTAAGTCACCAAGTCTAACAGGAAATGCCGTCTTTCTCAACACTCAACACAAAATTGCTTTTACGTATCTCCTAGGTAATTGGTTGCTGCCTGTCTGTCCTTTCCAACCAGGCTGTGAGGGCCACTACGTCAAACAACCTGTCAGTCTTGCTCACCAAGTGTCCAGGCCACTGAACACGCACCGACCAGAGGAAAGGAAGGACTTGTCCCAACGTCAACTCTCCAGACTTTCTGTGGAAGGAGGGAACGAACGGAGCACCCTCCAGCCTCACGCTTTCTTTGCCAGACTTTCAAGTGTGGGGCACATACCTGTGCTCACAACGCTCCCCGGACAGCCCCCACTGCACCCCTAACAGGTAGACTTCTGCACAGTCACGGGCTTTGGAAAGCACTGGCTCTGCACACAACTATTATGTGGCCCTCGACAGGCCACTTCCCCCGAACCGGCCTGAGCTTCAGGGCCACAACAGGCTTCGTGAAAACCCCAACGGAACGTAGCCTCGAAAAGAGGGAGACCTGCACTCCTCAGAACGCCTCGAGACCAGTGTGCTTATCGACTTCGCGCCTGTCCTTCCAAGAAGCCGAGCCCACGGGTGGCGCTTCAGCGCCCGACTCCCGGGCACCGCACGCCCAGGCTGGCCCCGTGCCCGGCACACACCGCCCGTTCCACGAACGCCTGAAGCGCACGAAGAGAGCCCCTCGCTCCCCGCGCCGCACAGCTGTCCCGCGACCTGACGGGCACCTCTGGGCGCACAAGCCTATTCCTCAGGGACACGCTCGCCTCCCACCAGCCCCCACGCCCACGCCCCCCCAGGTACCTCTCTCAGATGGCATCATCTTCGCGGGCGCCCTGGTCGTCCGTGTCCGGCGAGCAGGAAGAGCGGGAGCTGAAGGACGGCCTCCTCAGGCTAGCGGCCGTGGCCGTGGAGGGCCCGGGCTGCCGTGCCCAGCGGGGACACGGAGCGGCGTCCACGGACGCCGGGGGAACGGACGAGCCCGGCCCGGGAGAGAGCAGCACAGCGCGGCCGGACTCCGCCGGGCTCGGCTCTGGGCAGGCAGGCGCGGCTCGCCGACGCCTCCCACGCCTCCCAGGACGGCGGCCCAGCAGCCGCGCGCTCCTCTCCTCGCGCGCGCGCGCGCCCCGCGCCGCCGCCCAGACGCTGCCCGGCCCTTGCCCCGCCCCCCCTCTGGCGGTGGACTGCGGACAGCGACAGGGACACCCTCCTGGCACAACTCCTGCGGCCCCGCCCACACGCTTCGGACCTTCGCGGAGCGGGAAGGTGCGCTGACAGGGACGCAGGGGCCCCGCTACGCTCGCTCTCGGGGAACTGCGGCCTCCTCCCTCGGCTTTCACTTGAATGTCACACCCGAAACCATGCAACCTCTACAAGAAAACATAGGCAGTATGCTCTTTGACATCAGTCTTAGCAGCCTATTTTCAAGTACCACGTCTGACTGGGCACTGGAAACAAAATACAAAAGGAACAAATGGGATCCTACCTCAAAGTCAAAAAAAAATCCTCTGCACCGCAAAGGAAACCATCCACAAAACCAAAACACAACCTAACAACTGGGAGAAGATTCTTGCAAACCGTGTATCGGATAAGGGGTTAATATCCAAAACACAGAAAGAACTCATACATCTCAACAGCAAAAAAAATCAGCAACCCAATGAAAAAGGCGGGCAAAAGATCTGAGCAGTGATTTCTCCAAAGAAGGCATAGGGATGGCCAACAGGCATATGGAAAGGGACTCAACATCATTAGCGATCAGAGAAATGCAAATCACAACTACAAGGAGATGTCACCTTTACTCTGGTCAGAATGGCTCTAATTAACAAGACAAGAGACAAGTGTCAGAGAGGATGTGGAGAGAAGGGAACTCTCCTGCACTGCTGGTGGGAGGGCAGACTGGTGCAGCCACTATGGAAAGCAGGATGGAGTATCCTCAGAAAACTAAGAATACATCTACCTACCATACGTAGGATCCAGCTAGCCCACTGCTGGCTATTCATCCAAAGAACTTGAAAACACCAATGCAGAAAGACACATGCACCCCTAGGTTCACTGCAGCATTATTCACAACAGCCAGAACTTGGAAGCAACCTAGGTGCCCATCAAGGGAAGAATGGATAAAGAAGATGTGGGATGTATACACAATGGAACGCCACTCGGCCCTAAGAAATGATGAGATCCGACCATTTGTGACAACGTGGATGGACCTTGAGGGTATTACGTGAAGTGAAATAAATCAGAGGGAGAAAGTCAAACACCAAACACCGTGTGATCTCGCTCATATGTAGAAGATAAAAACAACGACAAACACACACAGAGCAAAGGAGATTGGACTGGTGGTCACCATAGGGGGAGGGGGGAGGGGAGTGAGCCAAAGGGGTGATGAGGCTCACATGGGAGGTGACGGACTATAATTAGTTTTCGGGTGGTGAACACGATGTAATCTACACAGAATTCGAAATATATTACAACGTACATCTGAAAGCCATATCATCTTAGAATCCACTGTTACTGCAATAAAATAAAATAAAATAAAATAAAACAAATTAAAATAAAGAAGTGTAGGAGGCTCAAGAGGCTAACAGGCTTTTGAAAAGTTATTCTAGGGATTTTTATGGCTTAGCTCAGGGCGGCAGACACCAGCCTGAGACAGAGCTGTGACACAGCCACTAACTTCAACTCAACTATATTCCGACTGGAGGGAAATCAAAACTACCGTCATCATAATTTATTGAAGGCTTCACTTTGTGCCAGATCCTGTGCCGACTGCTTTGCACCAACTGTCTCATTCAATCCTCACATCCAAAAGGTAGGTTACCGTTATCCTCCCCATTGTAAAGGTGAGGAGGCGGAAGCAGAAAGATGGCAGTCTGCCTGGAATTCACAGAAGGATTCTCTAGGTAATGACATGACCTTTGGACAAGATTTCAAGGTTTAACACATTACAGTGGAGATGCAGATCCCAGTATCACAGAACGTGAAAAACACTGAGTCCTGCCAAATGTATTCAAACACTAATTATGGATCCTCACAATCTCTTGGCCTGTTTTCTCAGATGAGGGAAAACCCAGCGTGAAAAACCGTTGATGAGATGTCTGCAGAGGAGGACTACGTCTGGTCTTTAAAGCCGGGAACTATCCCAGTAGATTCTGAGTCAGTGGGTCCAGAGTAGGCCTTGAGCGTCTCTGTTCTTTTCAAAAGCCCCACAGGCTACACTTCCGCGCCCTTGGAGTTGGGAAGTACAGTCATGCCCTACATCGGGACGTTTCAGTCAACAACGGGGGTCCCATCAGATTAGTCCCATATGGCCTAGGTGTGTAGGAGGCTCTGCCATCCAGGTTTAGGAACTCCGTGGTGTTTGCACAGTCTCGAGATTGCCTGACCATGACACACTCCTCAGAACTTATCCCCACCGTTAAGCAAAGCATGACTATACTGCCTTGGATTCTCCACGGTCCCAGACCCTGCACTCTTTAGATGACTGCACACGCAGAGGGCACCGTGTCTGAGGCAGAGAGCAGCTGGAATCACCAAAGCTCTCGACAGAGAGTCAAGGAAAGGCGTGCTCTGCTTACACGACTCTCTACTTTTCTCTGGGTCTGACCCATTTCATAGCTAATCTGCTTTTTCGAACCGAGCAGCTTTGCCAAAAAAAACAAAAAAAAAAGAAAAACAGAAAGGTTACCAACACACACTAAACAAACCAATATAAACAATACATATTAAATAAGCCTAACCCTACTATGCTACTGAAAAGGCTTTTATTTCCCTGGGATAATTTGGACAGCATTAGATTGTTTTACCAAGAGCAGCCAAGTCCAGGGAGATTATTTCTAATTCCACAGTGCTGCAGATGCGGTCAGTAGCAACTGCAAGCCGGAAAGGAAACTAAGCAAAGTTGGGTGTAATCCATTGAAGTTCACACGTTTCACCAGGGACAGCCTCCAAGCCTTGAATACTTAGGTATGCATTTATCCATTTCTTTAATCAACCACTACTAACGCCTACTAAAGGCCAGACACTGCTCTAAGTACTTTACGGATATGAAATATCCTCTAACCTTTACACTCACCTACGGAGCGTGTATGATAATCAA
Organism: Equus caballus; assembly: GCF_041296265.1. Lineage (NCBI taxonomy): Eukaryota > Metazoa > Chordata > Mammalia > Perissodactyla > Equidae > Equus > Equus caballus. The sequence continues at coordinate 7,069 of NW_027222019.1, forward strand.
CCCCGTTTTACAGATCAGGAAACTGACACACAGAATGGTACAGTAACTTGCCCAAGTTCACACAGTCCGTAGGTGGCAGAGCCAGGACCCCATTTGACAGAGTCTGGCTCCGGAGGCCACGTTCTGAATCACCACGCTCAGTCTCCAAAAACCTAGAGAAAGCGCCAGCCTCAGTCGAAAAGTTTTGTTTTCCCCACCCTACAGTCCCTACGCGGCCCCAGTCTCCAGGGCATTCTTTCAGCTCCTCTGACAGGCCCTACTCCTCCCTTGCCCTGTCCCAACACTCTCCCGCACAAGTCCTCCTTTTCTTTGAGGCATCTGCTCTCAGCTTCAACATCACTGCCTAAGTCACCAAGTCTAACAGGAAATGCCGTCTTTCTCAACACTCAACACAAAATTGCTTTTACGTATCTCCTAGGTAATTGGTTGCTGCCTGTCTGTCCTTTCCAACCAGGCTGTGAGGGCCACTACGTCAAACAACCTGTCAGTCTTGCTCACCAAGTGTCCAGGCCACTGAACACGCACCGACCAGAGGAAAGGAAGGACTTGTCCCAACGTCAACTCTCCAGACTTTCTGTGGAAGGAGGGAACGAACGGAGCACCCTCCAGCCTCACGCTTTCTTTGCCAGACTTTCAAGTGTGGGGCACATACCTGTGCTCACAACGCTCCCCGGACAGCCCCCACTGCACCCCTAACAGGTAGACTTCTGCACAGTCACGGGCTTTGGAAAGCACTGGCTCTGCACACAACTATTATGTGGCCCTCGACAGGCCACTTCCCCCGAACCGGCCTGAGCTTCAGGGCCACAACAGGCTTCGTGAAAACCCCAACGGAACGTAGCCTCGAAAAGAGGGAGACCTGCACTCCTCAGAACGCCTCGAGACCAGTGTCCTTATCGACTTCGCGTCTGTCCTTCCAAGAAGCCGAGCCCACGGGTGGCGCTTCAGCGCCCGACTCCCGGGCACCGCACGCCCAGGCTGGCCCCGTGCCCGGCACACACCGCCCGTTCCACGAACGCCTGAAGCGCACGAAGAGAGCCCCTCGCTCCCCGCGCCGCACAGCTGTCCCGCGACCTGACGGGCACCTCTGGGCGCACAAGCCTATTCCTCAGGGACACGCTCGCCTCCCACCAGCCCCCACGCCCACGCCCCCCCAGGTACCTCTCTCAGATGGCATCATCTTCGCGGGCGCCCTGGTCGTCCGTGTCCGGCGAGCAGGAAGAGCGGGAGCTGAAGGACGGCCTCCTCAGGCTAGCGGCCGTGGCCGTGGAGGGCCCGGGCTGCCGTGCCCAGCGGGGACACGGAGCGGCGTCCACGGACGCCGGGGGAACGGACGAGCCCGGCCCGGGAGAGAGCAGCACAGCGCGGCCGGACTCCGCCGGGCTCGGCTCTGGGCAGGCAGGCGCGGCTCGCCGACGCCTCCCACGCCTCCCAGGACGGCGGCCCAGCAGCCGCGCGCTCCTCTCCTCGCGCGCGCGCGCGCCCGCGCCGCCGCCCAGACGCTGCCCGGCCCTTGCCCCGCCCCCCCTCTGGCGGTGGACTGCGGACAGCGACAGGGACACCCTCCTGGCACAACTCCTGCGGCCCCGCCCACACGCTTCGGACCTTCGCGGAGCGGGAAGGTGCGCTGACAGGGACGCAGGGGCCCCGCTACGCTCGCTCTCGGGGAACTGCGGCCTCCTCCCTCGGCTTTCACTTGAATGTCACACCCGAAACCATGCAACCTCTACAAGAAAACATAGGCAGTATGCTCTTTGACATCAGTCTTAGCAGCCTATTTTCAAGTACCACGTCTGACTGGGCACTGGAAACAAAATACAAAAGGAACAAATGGGATCCTACCTCAAAGTCAAAAAAAAATCCTCTGCACCGCAAAGGAAACCATCCACAAAACCAAAACACAACCTAACAACTGGGAGAAGATTCTTGCAAACCGTGTATCGGATAAGGGGTTAATATCCAAAACACAGAAAGAACTCATACATCTCAACAGCAAAAAAAATCAGCAACCCAATGAAAAAGGCGGGCAAAAGATCTGAGCAGTGATTTCTCCAAAGAAGGCATAGGGATGGCCAACAGGCATATGGAAAGGGACTCAACATCATTAGCGATCAGAGAAATGCAAATCACAACTACAAGGAGATGTCACCTTTACTCTGGTCAGAATGGCTCTAATTAACAAGACAAGAGACAAGTGTCAGAGAGGATGTGGAGAGAAGGGAACTCTCCTGCACTGCTGGTGGGAGGGCAGACTGGTGCAGCCACTATGGAAAGCAGGATGGAGTATCCTCAGAAAACTAAGAATACATCTACCTACCATACGTAGGATCCAGCTAGCCCACTGCTGGCTATTCATCCAAAGAACTTGAAAACACCAATGCAGAAAGACACATGCACCCCTAGGTTCACTGCAGCATTATTCACAACAGCCAGAACTTGGAAGCAACCTAGGTGCCCATCAAGGGAAGAATGGATAAAGAAGATGTGGGATGTATACACAATGGAACGCCACTCGGCCCTAAGAAATGATGAGATCCGACCATTTGTGACAACGTGGATGGACCTTGAGGGTATTACGTGAAGTGAAATAAATCAGAGGGAGAAAGTCAAACACCAAACACCGTGTGATCTCGCTCATATGTAGAAGATTAAAAACAACGACAAACACACACAGAGCAAAGGAGATTGGACTGGTGGTCACCATAGGGGGAGGGGGGAGGGGAGAGAGCCAAAGGGGTGATGAGGCTCACATGGGAGGTGACGGACTATAATTAGTTTTCGGGTGGTGAACACGATGTAATCTACACAGAAGTCGAAATATATTACAACGTACATCTGAAAGCCATATCATCTTAGAATCCACTGTTACTGCAATAAAATAAAATAAAATAAAATAAAACAAATTAAAATAAAGAAGTGTAGGAGGCTCAAGAGGCTAACAGGCTTTTGAAAAGTTATTCTAGGGATTTTTATGGCTTAGCTCAGGGCGGCAGACACCAGCCTGAGACAGAGCTGTGACACAGCCACTAACTTCAACTCAACTATATTCCGACTGGAGGGAAATCAAAACTACCGTCATCATAATTTATTGAAGGCTTCACTTTGTGCCAGATCCTGTGCCGACTGCTTTGCACCAACTGTCTCATTCAATCCTCACATCCAAAAGGTAGGTTACCGTTATCCTCCCCACTGTAAAGGTGAGGAGGCGGAAGCAGAAAGATGGCAGTCTGCCTGGAATTCACAGAAGGATTCTCTAGGTAATGACATGACCTTTGGACAAGATTTCAAGGTTTAACACATTACAGTGGAGATGCAGATCCCAGAATCACAGAACGTGAAAAACACTGAGTCCTGCCAAATGTATTCAAACACTAATTATGGATCCTCACAATCTCTTGGCCTGTTTTCTCAGATGAGGGAAAACCCAGCGTGAAAAACCGTTGATGAGATGTCTGCAGAGGAGGACTACGTCTGGTCTTTAAAGCCGGGAACTATCCCAGTAGATTCTGAGTCAGTGGGTCCAGAGTAGGCCTTGAGCGTCTCTGTTCTTTTCAAAAGCCCCACAGGCTACACTTCCGCGCCCTTGGAGTTGGGAAGTACAGTCATGCCCTACATCGGGACGTTTCAGTCAACAACGGGGGTCCCATCAGATTAGTCCCATATGGCCTAGGTGTGTAGGAGGCTCTGCCATCCAGGTTTAGGAACTCCGTGGTGTTTGCACAGTCTCGAGATTGCCTGACCATGACACACTCCTCAGAACTTATCCCCACCGTTAAGCAAAGCATGACTATACTGCCTTGGATTCTCCACGGTCCCAGACCCTGCACTCTTTAGATGACTGCACACGCAGAGGGCACCGTGTCTGAGGCAGAGAGCAGCTGGAATCACCAAAGCTCTCGACAGAGAGTCAAGGAAAGGCGTGCTCTGCTTACACGACTCTCTACTTTTCTCTGGGTCTGACCCATTTCATAGCTAATCTGCTTTTTCGAACCGAGCAGCTTTGCCAAAAAAAACAAAAAAAAAAGAAAAACAGAAAGGTTACCAACACACACTAAACAAACCAATATAAACAATACATATTAAATAAGCCTAACCCTACTATGCTACTGAAAAGGCTTTTATTTCCCTGGGATAATTTGGACAGCATTAGATTGTTTTACCAAGAGCAGCCAAGTCCAGGGAGATTATTTCTAATTCCACAGTGCTGCAGATGCGGTCAGTAGCAACTGCAAGCCGGAAAGGAAACTAAGCAAAGTTGGGTGTAATCCATTGAAGTTCACACGTTTCACCAGGGACAGCCTCCAAGCCTTGAATACTTAGGTATGCATTTATCCATTTCTTTAATCAACCACTACTAACGCCTACTAAAGGCCAGACACTGCTCTAAGTACTTTACGGATATGAAATATCCTCTAACCTTTACACTCACCTACGGAGCGTGTATGATAATCAACCCCGTTTTACAGATCAGGAAACTGACACACAGAATGGTACAGTAACTTGCCCAAGTTCACACAGTCCGTAGGTGGCAGAGCCAGGACCCCATTTGACAGAGTCTGGCTCCGGAGGCCACGTTCTGAATCACCACGCTCAGTCTCCAAAAACCTAGAGAAAGCACCAGCCTCAGTCGAAAAGTTTTGTTTTCCCCACCCTACAGTCCCTACGCGGCCCCAGTCTCCAGGGCATTCTTTCAGCTCCTCTGACAGGCCCTACTCCTCCCTTGCCCTGTCCCAACACTCTCCCGCACAAGTCCTCCTTTTCTTTGAGGCATCTGCTCTCAGCTTCAACATCACTGCCTAAGTCACCAAGTCTAACAGGAAATGCCGTCTTTCTCAACACTCAACACAAAATTGCTTTTACGTATCTCCTAGGTAATTGGTTGCTGCCTGTCTGTCCTTTCCAACCAGGCTGTGAGGGCCACTACGTCAAACAACCTGTCAGTCTTGCTCACCAAGTGTCCAGGCCACTGAACACGCACCGACCAGAGGAAAGGAAGGACTTGTCCCAACGTCAACTCTCCAGACTTTCTGTGGAAGGAGGGAACGAACGGAGCACCCTCCAGCCTCACGCTTTCTTTGCCAGACTTTCAAGTGTGGGGCACATACCTGTGCTCACAACGCTCCCCGGACAGCCCCCACTGCACCCCTAACAGGTAGACTTCTGCACAGTCACGGGCTTTGGAAAGCACTGGCTCTGCACACAACTATTATGTGGCCCTCGACAGGCCACTTCCCCCGAACCGGCCTGAGCTTCAGGGCCACAACAGGCTTCGTGAAAACCCCAACGGAACGTAGCCTCGAAAAGAGGGAGACCTGCACTCCTCAGAACGCCTCGAGACCAGTGTCCTTATCGACTTCGCGCCTGTCCTTCCAAGAAGCCGAGCCCACGGGTGGCGCTTCAGCGCCCGACTCCCGGGCACCGCACGCCCAGGCTGGCCCCGTGCCCGGCACACACCGCCCGTTCCACGAACGCCTGAAGCGCACGAAGAGAGCCCCTCGCTCCCCGCGCCGCACAGCTGTCCCGCGACCTGACGGGCACCTCTGGGCGCACAAGCCTATTCCTCAGGGACACGCTCGCCTCCCACCAGCCCCCACGCCCACGCCCCCCCAGGTACCTCTCTCAGATGGCATCATCTTCGCGGGCGCCCTGGTCGTCCGTGTCCGGCGAGCAGGAAGAGCGGGAGCTGAAGGACGGCCTCCTCAGGCTAGCGGCCGTGGCCGTGGAGGGCCCGGGCTGCCGTGCCCAGCGGGGACACGGAGCGGCGTCCACGGACGCCGGGGGAACGGACGAGCCCGGCCCGGGAGAGAGCAGCACAGCGCGGCCGGACTCCGCCGGGCTCGGCTCTGGGCAGGCAGGCGCGGCTCGCCGACGCCTCCCACGCCTCCCAGGACGGCGGCCCAGCAGCCGCGCGCTCCTCTCCTCGCGCGCTGCGCGCGCCCCGCGCCGCCGCCCAGACGCTGCCCGGCCCTTGCCCCGCCCCCCCTCTGGCGGTGGACTGCGGACAGCGACAGGGACACCCTCCTGGCACAACTCCTGCGGCCCCGCCCACACGCTTCGGACCTTCGCGGAGCGGGAAGGTGCGCTGACAGGGACGCAGGGGCCCCGCTACGCTCGCTCTCGGGGAACTGCGGCCTCCTCCCTCGGCTTTCACTTGAATGTCACACCCGAAACCATGCAACCTCTACAAGAAAACATAGGCAGTATGCTCTTTGACATCAGTCTTAGCAGCCTATTTTCAAGTACCACGTCTGACTGGGCACTGGAAACAAAATACAAAAGGAACAAATGGGATCCTACCTCAAAGTCAAAAAAAAAATCCTCTGCACCGCAAAGGAAACCATCCACAAAACCAAAACACAACCTAACAACTGGGAGAAGATTCTTGCAAACCGTGTATCGGATAAGGGGTTAATATCCAAAACACAGAAAGAACTCATACATCTCAACAGCAAAAAAAATCAGCAACCCAATGAAAAAGGCGGGCAAAAGATCTGAGCAGTGATTTCTCCAAAGAAGGCATAGGGATGGCCAACAGGCATATGGAAAGGGACTCAACATCATTAGCGATCAGAGAAATGCAAATCACAACTACAAGGAGATGTCACCTTTACTCTGGTCAGAATGGCTCTAATTAACAAGACAAGAGACAAGTGTCAGAGAGGATGTGGAGAGAAGGGAACTCTCCTGCACTGCTGGTGGGAGGGCAGACTGGTGCAGCCACTATGGAAAGCAGGATGGAGTATCCTCAGAAAACTAAGAATACATCTACCTACCATACGTAGGATCCAGCTAGCCCACTGCTGGCTATTCATCCAAAGAACTTGAAAACACCAATGCAGAAAGACACATGCACCCCTAGGTTCACTGCAGCATTATTCACAACAGCCAGAACTTGGAAGCAACCTAGGTGCCCATCAAGGGAAGAATGGATAAAGAAGATGTGGGATGTATACACAATGGAACGCCACTCGGCCCTAAGAAATGATGAGATCCGACCATTTGTGACAACGTGGATGGACCTTGAGGGTATTACGTGAAGTGAAATAAATCAGAGGGAGAAAGTCAAACACCAAACACCGTGTGATCTCGCTCATATGTAGAAGATAAAAACAACGACAAACACACACAGAGCAAAGGAGATTGGACTGGTGGTCACCATAGGGGGAGGGGGGAGGGGAGAGAGCCAAAGGGGTGATGAGGCTCACATGGGAGGTGACGGACTATAATTAGTTTTCGGGTGGTGAACACGATGTAATCTACACAGAAGTCGAAATATATTACAACGTACATCTGAAAGCCATATCATCTTAGAATCCACTGTTACTGCAATAAAATAAAATAAAATAAAATAAAACAAATTAAAATAAAGAAGTGTAGGAGGCTCAAGAGGCTAACAGGCTTTTGAAAAGTTATTCTAGGGATTTTTATGGCTTAGCTCAGGGCGGCAGACACCAGCCTGAGACAGAGCTGTGACACAGCCACTAACTTCAACTCAACTATATTCCGACTGGAGGGAAATCAAAACTACCGTCATCATAATTTATTGAAGGCTTCACTTTGTGCCAGATCCTGTGCCGACTGCTTTGCACCAACTGTCTCATTCAATCCTCACATCCAAAAGGTAGGTTACCGTTATCCTCCCCACTGTAAAGGTGAGGAGGCGGAAGCAGAAAGATGGCAGTCTGCCAGGAATTCACAGAAGGATTCTCTAGGTAATGACATGACCTTTGGACAAGATTTCAAGGTTTAACACATTACAGTGGAGATGCAGATCCCAGTATCACAGAACGTGAAAAACACTGAGTCCTGCCAAATGTATTCAAACACTAATTATGGATCCTCACAAACTCTTGGCCTGTTTTCTCAGATGAGGGAAAACCCAGCGTGAAAAACCGTTGATGAGATGTCTGCAGAGGAGGACTACGTCTGGTCTTTAAAGCCGGGAACTATCCCAGTAGATTCTGAGTCAGTGGGTCCAGAGTAGGCCTTGAGCGTCTCTGTTCTTTTCAAAAGCCCCACAGGCTACACTTCCGCGCCCTTGGAGTTGGGAAGTACAGTCATGCCCTACATCGGGACGTTTCAGTCAACAACGGGGGTCCCATCAGATTAGTCCCATATGGCCTAGGTGTGTAGGAGGCTCTGCCATCCAGGTTTAGGAACTCCGTGGTGTTTGCACAGTCTCGAGATTGCCTGACCATGACACACTCCTCAGAACTTATCCCCACCGTTAAGCAAAGCATGACTATACTGCCTTGGATTCTCCACGGTCCCAGACCCTGCACTCTTTAGATGACTGCACACGCAGAGGGCACCGTGTCTGAGGCAGAGAGCAGCTGGAATCACCAAAGCTCTCGACAGAGAGTCAAGGAAAGGCGTGCTCTGCTTACACGACTCTCTACTTTTCTCTGGGTCTGACCCATTTCATAGCTAATCTGCTTTTTCGAACCGAGCAGCTTTGCCAAAAAAAACAAAAAAAAAAGAAAAACAGAAAGGTTACCAACACACACTAAACAAACCAATATAAACAATACATATTAAATAAGCCTAACCCTACTATGCTACTGAAAAGGCTTTTATTTCCCTGGGATAATTTGGACAGCATTAGATTGTTTTACCAAGAGCAGCCAAGTCCAGGGAGATTATTTCTAATTCCACAGTGCTGCAGATGCGGTCAGTAGCAACTGCAAGCCGGAAAGGAAACTAAGCAAAGTTGGGTGTAATCCATTGAAGTTCACACGTTTCACCAGGGACAGCCTCCAAGCCTTGAATACTTAGGTATGCATTTATCCATTTCTTTAATCAACCACTACTAACGCCTACTAAAGGCCAGACACTGCTCTAAGTACTTTACGGATATGAAATATCCTCTAACCTTTACACTCACCTACGGAGCGTGTATGATAATCAACCCCGTTTTACAGATCAGGAAACTGACACACAGAATGGTACAGTAACTTGCCCAAGTTCACACAGTCCGTAGGTGGCAGAGCCAGGACCCCATTTGACAGAGTCTGGCTCCGGAGGCCACGTTCTGAATCACCACGCTCAGTCTCCAAAAACCTAGAGAAAGCGCCAGCCTCAGTCGAAAAGTTTTGTTTTCCCCACCCTACAGTCCCTACGCGGCCCCAGTCTCCAGGGCATTCTTTCAGCTCCTCTGACAGGCCCTACTCCTCCCTTGCCCTGTCCCAACACTCTCCCGCACAAGTCCTCCTTTTCTTTGAGGCATCTGCTCTCAGCTTCAACATCACTGCCTAAGTCACCAAGTCTAACAGGAAATGCCGTCTTTCTCAACACTCAACACAAAATTGCTTTTACGTATCTCCTAGGTAATTGGTTGCTGCCTGTCTGTCCTTTCCAACCAGGCTGTGAGGGCCACTACGTCAAACAACCTGTCAGTCTTGCTCACCAAGTGTCCAGGCCACTGAACACGCACCGACCAGAGGAAAGGAAGGACTTGTCCCAACGTCAACTCTCCAGACTTTCTGTGGAAGGAGGGAACGAACGGAGCACCCTCCAGCCTCACGCTTTCTTTGCCAGACTTTCAAGTGTGGGGCACATACCTGTGCTCACAACGCTCCCCGGACAGCCCCCACTGCACCCCTAACAGGTAGACTTCTGCACAGTCACGGGCTTTGGAAAGCACTGGCTCTGCACACAACTATTATGTGGCCCTCGACAGGCCACTTCCCCCGAACCGGCCTGAGCTTCAGGGCCACAACAGGCTTCGTGAAAACCCCAACGGAACGTAGCCTCGAAAAGAGGGAGACCTGCACTCCTCAGAACGCCTCGAGACCAGTGTCCTTATCGACTTCGCGCCTGTCCTTCCAAGAAGCCGAGCCCACGGGTGGCGCTTCAGCGCCCGACTCCCGGGCACCGCACGCCCAGGCTGGCCCCGTGCCCGGCACACACCGCCCGTTCCACGAACGCCTGAAGCGCACGAAGAGAGCCCCTCGCTCCCCGCGCCGCACAGCTGTCCCGCGACCTGACGGGCACCTCTGGGCGCACAAGCCTATTCCTCAGGGACACGCTCGCCTCCCACCAGCCCCCACGCCCACGCCCCCCCAGGTACCTCTCTCAGATGGCATCATCTTCGCGGGCGCCCTGGTCGTCCGTGTCCGGCGAGCAGGAAGAGCGGGAGCTGAAGGACGGCCTCCTCAGGCTAGCGGCCGTGGCCGTGGAGGGCCCGGGCTGCCGTGCCCAGCGGGGACACGGAGCGGCGTCCACGGACGCCGGGGGAACGGACGAGCCCGGCCCGGGAGAGAGCAGCACAGCGCGGCCGGACTCCGCCGGGCTCGGCTCTGGGCAGGCAGGCGCGGCTCGCCGACGCCTCCCACGCCTCCCAGGACGGCGGCCCAGCAGCCGCGCGCTCCTCTCCTCGCGCGCGCGCGCGCCCGCGCCGCCGCCCAGACGCTGCCCGGCCCTTGCCCCGCCCCCCCTCTGGCGGTGGACTGCGGACAGCGACAGGGACACCCTCCTGGCACAACTCCTGCGGCCCCGCCCACACGCTTCGGACCTTCGCGGAGCGGGAAGGTGCGCTGACAGGGACGCAGGGGCCCCGCTACGCTCGCTCTCGGGGAACTGCGGCCTCCTCCCTCGGCTTTCACTTGAATGTCACACCCGAAACCATGCAACCTCTACAAGAAAACATAGGCAGTATGCTCTTTGACATCAGTCTTAGCAGCCTATTTTCAAGTACCACGTCTGACTGGGCACTGGAAACAAAATACAAAAGGAACAAATGGGATCCTACCTCAAAGTCAAAAAAAAAATCCTCTGCACCGCAAAGGAAACCATCCACAAAACCAAAACACAACCTAACAACTGGGAGAAGATTCTTGCAAACCGTGTATCGGATAAGGGGTTAATATCCAAAACACAGAAAGAACTCATACATCTCAACAGCAAAAAAAATCAGCAACCCAATGAAAAAGGCGGGCAAAAGATCTGAGCAGTGATTTCTCCAAAGAAGGCATAGGGATGGCCAACAGGCATATGGAAAGGGACTCAACATCATTAGCGATCAGAGAAATGCAAATCACAACTACAAGGAGATGTCACCTTTACTCTGGTCAGAATGGCTCTAATTAACAAGACAAGAGACAAGTGTCAGAGAGGATGTGGAGAGAAGGGAACTCTCCTGCACTGCTGGTGGGAGGGCAGACTGGTGCAGCCACTATGGAAAGCAGGATGGAGTATCCTCAGAAAACTAAGAATACATCTACCTACCATACGTAGGATCCAGCTAGCCCACTGCTGGCTATTCATCCAAAGAACTTGAAAACACCAATGCAGAAAGACACATGCACCCCTAGGTTCACTGCAGCATTATTCACAACAGCCAGAACTTGGAAGCAACCTAGGTGCCCATCAAGGGAAGAATGGATAAAGAAGATGTGGGATGTATACACAATGGAACGCCACTCGGCCCTAAGAAATGATGAGATCCGACCATTTGTGACAACGTGGATGGACCTTGAGGGTATTACGTGAAGTGAAATAAATCAGAGGGAGAAAGTCAAACACCAAACACCGTGTGATCTCGCTCATATGTAGAAGATAAAAACAACGACAAACACACACAGAGCAAAGGAGATTGGACTGGTGGTCACCATAGGGGGAGGGGGGAGGGGAGAGAGCCAAAGGGGTGATGAGGCTCACATGGGAGGTGACGGACTATAATTAGTTTTCGGGTGGTGAACACGATGTAATCTACACAGAAGTCGAAATATATTACAACGTACATCTGAAAGCCATATCATCTTAGAATCCACTGTTACTGCAATAAAATAAAATAAAATAAAATAAAACAAATTAAAATAAAGAAGTGTAGGAGGCTCAAGAGGCTAACAGGCTTTTGAAAAGTTATTCTAGGGATTTTTATGGCTTAGCTCAGGGCGGCAGACACCAGCCTGAGACAGAGCTGTGACACAGCCACTAACTTCAACTCAACTATATTCCGACTGGAGGGAAATCAAAACTACCGTCATCATAATTTATTGAAGGCTTCACTTTGTGCCAGATCCTGTGCCGACTGCTTTGCACCAACTGTCTCATTCAATCCTCACATCCAAAAGGTAGGTTACCGTTATCCTCCCCACTGTAAAGGTGAGGAGGCGGAAGCAGAAAGATGGCAGTCTGCCTGGAATTCACAGAAGGATTCTCTAGGTAATGACATGACCTTTGGACAAGATTTCAAGGTTTAACACATTACAGTGGAGATGCAGATCCCAGTATCACAGAACGTGAAAAACACTGAGTCCTGCCAAATGTATTCAAACACTAATTATGGATCCTCACAATCTCTTGGCCTGTTTTCTCAGATGAGGGAAAACCCAGCGTGAAAAACCGTTGATGAGATGTCTGCAGAGGAGGACTACGTCTGGTCTTTAAAGCCGGGAACTATCCCAGTAGATTCTGAGTCAGTGGGTCCAGAGTAGGCCTTGAGCGTCTCTGTTCTTTTCAAAAGCCCCCACAGGCTACACTTCCGCGCCCTTGGAGTTGGGAAGTACAGTCATGCCCTACATCGGGACGTTTCAGTCAACAACGGGGGGTCCCATCAGATTAGTCCCATATGGCCTAGGTGTGTAGGAGGCTCTGCCATCCAGGTTTAGGAACTCCGTGGTGTTTGCACAGTCTCGAGATTGCCTGACCATGACACACTCCTCAGAACTTATCCCCACCCTTAAGCAAAGCATGACTATACTGCCTTGGATTCTCCACGGTCCCACACCCTGCACTCTTTAGATGACTGCACACGCAGAGGGCACCGTGTCTGAGGCAGAGAGCAGCTGGAATCACAAAAGCTCTCGACAGAGAGTCAAGGAAAGGCGTGCTCTGCTTACACGACTCTCTACTTTTCTCTGGGTCTGACCCATTTCATAGCTAATCTGCTTTTTCGAACCGAGCAGCTTTGCCAAAAAAAAAAAAGAAGAAAAGGAAAAACAGAAAGGTTACCAACAAACACTAAACAAACCAATATAAACAATACATATTAAATAAGCCTAACCCTACTATGCTACTGAAAAGGCTTTTATTTCCCTGGGATAATTTGGACAGCATTAGATTGTTTTACCAAGAGCAGCCAAGTCCAGGGAGATTATTTCTATTCCACAGTGCTGCAGATGCGGTCAGTAGCAACTGCAAGCCGGAAAGGAAACTAAGCAAAGTTGGGTGTAATCCATTGAAGTTCACACGTTTCACCAGGACAGCCTCCAAGCCTTGAATACTTAGGTATGCATTTATCCATTTCTTTAATCAACCACTACTAACGCCTACTAAAGGCCAGACACTGCTCTAAGTACTTTACGGATATGAAATATCCTCTAACCTTTACACTCACCTACGGAGCGTGTATGATAATCAACCCCGTTTTACAGATCAGGAAACTGACACACAGAATGGTACAGTAACTTGCCCAAGTTCACACAGTCCGTAGGTGCAGAGCCAGGACCCCATTTGACAGAGTCTGGCTCCGGAGGCCACGTTCTGAATCACCACGCTCAGTCTCCAAAAAACCTAGAGAAAGCGCCAGCCTCAGTCGAAAAGTTTTGTTTTCCCCACCCTACAGTCCCTACGCGGCCCCAGTCTCCAGGGCATTCTTTCAGCTCCTCTGACAGGCCCTACTCCTCCCTTGCCCTGTCCCAACACTCTCCCGCACAAGTCCTCCTTTTCTTTGAGGCATCTGCTCTCAGCTTCAACATCACTGCCTAAGTCACCAAGTCTAACAGGAAATGCCGTCTTTCTCAACACTCAACACAAAATTGCTTTTACGTATCTCCTAGGTAATTGGTTGCTGCCTGTCTGTCCTTTCCAACCAGGCTGTGAGGGCCACTACGTCAAACAACCTGTCAGTCTTGCTCACCAAGTGTCCAGGCCACTGAACACGCACCGACCAGAGGAAAGGAAGGACTTGTCCCAACGTCAACTCTCCAGACTTTCTGTGGAAAGGAGGGAACGAACGGAGCACCCTCCAGCCTCACGCTTTCTTTGCCAGACTTTCAAGTGTGGGGCACATACCTGTGCTCACAGACGCTCCCCGGACAGCCCCCACTGCACCCCCTAACAGGTAGACTTCTGCACAGTCACGGGCTTTGGAAAGCACTGGCTCTGCACACAACTATTATGTGGCCCTCGACAGGCCACTTCCCCCGAACCGGCCTGAGCTTCAGGGCCACAACAGGCTTCGTGAAAACCCCAACGGAACGTAGCCTCGAAAAGAGGGAGACCTGCACTCCTCAGAACGCCTCGAGACCAGTGTCCTTATCGACTTCGCGTCTGTCCTTCCAAGAAGCCGAGCCCACGGGTGGCGCTTCAGCGCCCGACTCCCGGGCACCGCACGCCCAGGCTGGCCCCGTGCCCGGCACACACCGCCCGTTCCACGAACGCCTGAAGCGCACGAAGAGAGCCCCTCGCTCCCCGCGCCGCACAGCTGTCCCGCGACCTGACGGGCACCTCTGGGCGCACAAGCCTATTCCTCAGGGACACGCTCGCCCTCCCACCAGCCCCCACGCCCACGCCCCCCCAGGTACCTCTCTCAGATGGCATCATCTTCGCGGGCGCCCTGGTCGTCCGTGTCCGCGAGCAGGAAGAGCGGGAGCTGAAGGACGGCCTCCTCAGGCTAGCGGCCGTGGCCGTGGAGGGGCCCGGGCTGCCGTGCCCAGCGGGGGACACGGAGCGGCGTCCACGGACGCCGGGGGGAACGGACGAGCCCGGCCCGGGAGAGAGCAGCACAGCGCGGCCGGACTCCGCCGGGCTCGGCTCTGGGCAGGCAGGCGCGGCTCGCCGACGCCTCCCACGCCTCCCAGGACGGCGGCCCAGCAGCCCGCGCGCTCCTCTCCTCGCGCGCGCGCGCGCGGCCCGCGCCGCCGCCCAGACGCTGCCCGGCCCTTGCCCCGCCCCCCCTCTGGCGGTGGACTGCGGACAGCGACAGGGACACCCTCCTGGCACAACTCCTGCCGGCCCCGCCCACACGCTTCGGACCTTCGCGGAGCGGGAAGGTGCGCTGACAGGGACGCCAGGGGCCCCGCTACGCTCGCTCTCGGGGAACTGCGGCCTCCTCCCTCGGCTTTCACTTGAATGTCACACCCGAAACCATGCAACCTCTACAAGAAAACATAGGCCAGTATGCTCTTTGACATCAGTCTTAGCAGCCTATTTTCAAGTACCACGTCTGACTGGGCACTGGAAACAAAATACAAAAGGAACAAATGGGATCCTACCTCAAAGTCAAAAAAAAAATCCTCTGCACCGCAAAGGAAACCCATCCACAAAACCAAAACACAACCTAACAACTGGGAGAAGATTCTTGCAAACCGTGTATCGGATAAGGGGTTAATATCCAAAACACAGAAAGAACTCATACATCTCAACAGCAAAAAAAATCAGCAACCCAATGAAAAAGGCGGGCAAATAGATCTGAGCAGTGATTTCTTCCAAAGAAGGCATAGGGATGGCCAACAGGCATATGGAAAGGGACTCATACATCATTAGCGATCAGAGAAAATGCAAATCACAACTACAAGGAGATGTCACCTTTACTCTGGTCAGAATGCTCTAATTAACAAGACAAAGAGACAAGTGTCAGAGAGGATGTGGGAGAGAAGGGAACTCTCCTGCACTGCTGGTGGGAGGGCAGACTGGTGCAGCCACTATGGAAAGCAGGATGGAGTATCCTCAGAAAACTAAGAATACATCTACCTACCATACGTAGGATCCAGCTAGCCCACTGCTGGCTATTCATCCAAAGAACTTGAAAACACCAATGCAGAAAGACACATGCACCCCTAGGTTCACTGCAGCATTATTCACAACAGCCAGAACTTGGAAGCAACCTAGGTGCCCATCAGGGAAGAATGGGATAAGAAGATGTGGGATGTAATACACAATGGAACGCCACTCGGCCCTAAGAAATGATGAGATCCGACCATTTGTGACAACGTGGATGGACCTTGAGGGTATTACGTGAAGTGAAATAAATCAGAGGGAGAAAGTCAAACACCAAACACCGTGTGATCTCGCTCATATGTAGAAGATAAAAACAACGACAAAACACACACAGAGCAAAGGAGATTGGACTGGTGGTCACCATAGGGGGAGGGGGGGGAGGGGAGAGAGCCAAAGGGGTGATGAGGCTCACATGGGAGGTGACGGACTATAATTAGTTTTCGGGTGGTGAACACGATGTAATCTACACAGAAGTCGAAATATATTACAATCGTACATCTGAAAGCCATATCTTCTTAGAATCCACTGTTACTGCAATAAAATAAAATAAAATAAAAATAAACAAATTAAAATAAAGAAGTGTAGGAGGCTCAAGAGGCTAACAGGCTTTTTGAAAAGTTATTCTAGGGATTTTTTATGGCTTAGCTCAGGGCGGCAGACACCAGCCTGAGACAGGAGCTGTGACACAGGCCACTAACTTCAAGCTCAACTATATTCCGACTGGAGGGAAATCAAAACTACCGTCATCATAATTTATTGAAGGCTTCACTTTGTGCCAGATACTGTGCCGACTGCTTTGCACCAACTGTCTCATTCAATCCTCACATCCAAAAGGTAGGTTACCGTTATCCTCCCCACTGTAAAGGTGAGGAAGGCGGAAGCAGAAAGATGGCAGTCTGCCTGGAATTCACAGAAGGATTCTCTAGGTAATGACATGACCTTTGGACAAGATTTCAAGGTTTAACACATTACAGTGGAGATGCAGATCCCAGTATCACAGAACGTGAAAACACTGAGTCCTGCCAAATGTATTCAAACACTAATTATGGATCCTCACAATCTCTTGGCCTGTTTTTCTCAGATGAGGGAAAACCCCAGCGTGAAAAACCGTTGATGAGATGTCTGCAGAGGAGGACTACGTCTGGTCTTTAAAGCCGGGAACTATCCCAGTAGATTCTGAGTCAGTGGGTCCAGAGTAGGCCTTGAGCGTCTCTGTTCTTTTCAAAAGCCCCACAGCTACACTTCCGCGCCCTTGGAGTTGGGAAGTACAGTCATGCCCTACATCGGGACGATTCAGTCAACAACGGGTGGTCCCATCAGATTAGTCCCATATGGCCTAGGTGTGTAGGAGGCTCTGCCATCCAGGTTTAGGAACTCCGTGGTGTTTGCACAGTCCTCGAGATTGCCTGACCATGACACACTCCTCAGAAACTTATCCCACCCTTAAGCAAAGCATGACTATACTGCCTTGGATTCTTCCACGGTCCCACACCCCTGCACTCTTTAGATGACTGCACACGCAGAGGGCACCGGGTGTGTCTGAGGCAGAGAGCAGCTGGAATCACCAAAGCTCTCGACAGAGAGTCAAGGAAAGGCGTGCTCTGCTTACACGACTCTCTACTTTTCTCTGGGTCTGACCCATTTCATAGGCTATCTGCTTTTTCGAACCGAGCAGCTTTGCCAAAAAAAAAAAAGAAGAAAAGGAAAAACAGAAAAGGTTACCAACAAACACTAAACAAACCAATATAAACAATACATATTAAATAAGCCTAACCCTACTATGCTACTGAAAAGGCTTTTATTTCCCTGGATAATTTGGACAGCATTAGATTGTTTTACCA
>NW_027222020.1:0-23157 GCF_041296265.1 Equus caballus
ACAAAATACAAAAGGAACAAATGGGATCCTACCTCAAAGTCAAAAAAAAAATCCTCTGCACCGCAAAGGAAACCATCCACAAAACCAAAACACAACCTAACAACTGGGAGAAGATTCTTGCAAACCGTGTATCGGATAAGGGGTTAATATCCAAAACACAGAAAGAACTCATACATCTCAACAGCAAAAAAAATCAGCAACCCAATGAAAAAGGCGGGCAAAAGATCTGAGCAGTGATTTCTCCAAAGAAGGCATAGGGATGGCCAACAGGCATATGGAAAGGGACTCAACATCATTAGCGATCAGAGAAATGCAAATCACAACTACAAGGAGATGTCACCTTTACTCTGGTCAGAATGGCTCTAATTAACAAGACAAGAGACAAGTGTCAGAGAGGATGTGGAGAGAAGGGAACTCTCCTGCACTGCTGGTGGGAGGGCAGACTGGTGCAGCCACTATGGAAAGCAGGATGGAGTATCCTCAGAAAACTAAGAATACATCTACCTACCATACGTAGGATCCAGCTAGCCCACTGCTGGCTATTCATCCAAAGAACTTGAAAACACCAATGCAGAAAGACACATGCACCCCTAGGTTCACTGCAGCATTATTCACAACAGCAGAACTTGGAAGCAACCTAGGTGCCCATCAAGGGAAGAATGGATAAAGAAGATGTGGGATGTATACACAATGGAACGCCACTCGGCCCTAAGAAATGATGAGATCCGACCATTTGTGACAACGTGGATGGACTTGAGGGTATTACGTGAAGTGAAATAAATCAGAGGGAGAAAGTCAAACACCAAACACCGTGTGATCTCGCTCATATGTAGAAGATAAAAACAACGACAAACACACACAGAGCAAAGGAGATTGGACTGGTGGTCACCATAGGGGGAGGGGGGAGGGGAGAGAGCCAAAGGGGTGATGAGGCTCACATGGGAGGTGACGGACTATAATTAGTTTTCGGGTGGTGAACACGATGTAATCTACACAGAAGTCGAAATATATTACAACGTACATCTGAAAGCCATATCATCTTAGAATCCACTGTTACTGCAATAAAATAAAATAAAATAAAATAAAACAAATTAAAATAAAGAAGTGTAGGAGGCTCAAGAGGCTAACAGGCTTTTGAAAAGTTATTCTAGGGATTTTTATGGCTTAGCTCAGGGCGGCAGACACCAGCCTGAGACAGAGCTGTGACACAGCCACTAACTTCAACTCAACTATATTCCGACTGGAGGGAAATCAAAACTACCGTCATCATAATTTATTGAAGGCTTCACTTTGTGCCAGATCCTGTGCCGACTGCTTTGCACCAACTGTCTCATTCAATCCTCACATCCAAAAGGTAGGTTACCGTTATCCTCCCCACTGTAAAGGTGAGGAGGCGGAAGCAGAAAGATGGCAGTCTGCCTGGAATTCACAGAAGGATTCTCTAGGTAATGACATGACCTTTGGACAAGATTTCAAGGTTTAACACATTACAGTGGAGATGCAGATCCCAGTATCACAGAACGTGAAAAACACTGAGTCCTGCCAAATGTATTCAAACACTAATTATGGATCCTCACAATCTCTTGGCCTGTTTTCTCAGATGAGGGAAAACCCAGCGTGAAAAACCGTTGATGAGATGTCTGCAGAGGAGGACTACGTCTGGTCTTTAAAGCCGGGAACTATCCCAGTAGATTCTGAGTCAGTGGTCCAGAGTAGGCCTTGAGCGTCTCTGTTCTTTTCAAAAGCCCCACAGGCTACACTTCCGCGCCCTTGGAGTTGGGAAGTACAGTCATGCCCTACATCGGGACGTTTCAGTCAACAACGGGGGTCCCATCAGATTAGTCCCATATGGCCTAGGTGTGTAGGAGGCTCTGCCATCCAGGTTTAGGAACTCGTGGTGTTTGCACAGTCTCGAGATTGCCTGACCATGACACGCTCCTCAGAACTTATCCCCACCCTTAAGCAAAGCATGACTATACTGCCTTGGATTCTCCACGGTCCCAGACCCTGCACTCTTTAGATGACGGCACACGCAGAGGGCACCATGTCTGAGGCAGAGAGCAGCTGGAATCACAAAAGCTCTCAACAGAGAGTCAAGGAAAGGCGTGCTCTGCTTACACGACTCTCTACTTTTCTCTGGGTCTGAACCATTTCATAGCTAATCTGCTTTTTCGAACCGAGCAGCTTTGCCAAAAAAAAAAAAAAAAAGAAAGGAAAAACAGAAAGGTTACCAACAAACACTAAACAAACCAATATAAACAATACATATTAAATAAGCCTAACCCTACTATGCTACTGAAAAGGCTTTTATTTCCCTGGGATAATTTGGACAGCATTAGATTGTTTTACCAAGAGCAGCCAAGTCCAGGGAGATTATTTCTAATTCCACAGTGCTGCAGATGCGGTCAGTAGCAACTGCAAGCCGGAAAGGAAACTAAGCAAAGTTGGGTGTAATCCATTGAAGTTCACACGTTTCACCAGGGACAGCCTCCAAGCCTTGAATACTTAGGTATGCATTTATCCATTTCTTTAATCAACCACTACTAACGCCTACTAAAGGCCAGACACTGCTCTAAGTACTTTACGGATATGAAATATCCTCTAACCTTTACACTCACCTACGGAGCGTGTATGATAATCAACCCCGTTTTACAGATCAGGAAACTGACACACAGAATGGTACAGTAACTTGCCCAAGTTCACACAGTCCGTAGGTGGCAGAGCCAGGACCCCATTTGACAGAGTCTGGCTCCGGAGGCCACGTTCTGAATCACCACGCTCAGTCTCCAAAAACCTAGAGAAAGCGCCAGCCTCAGTCGAAAAGTTTTGTTTTCCCCACCCTACAGTCCCTACGCGGCCCCAGTCTCCAGGGCATTCTTTCAGCTCCTCTGACAGGCCCTACTCCTCCCTTGCCCTGTCCCAACACTCTCCCGCACAAGTCCTCCTTTTCTTTGAGGCATCTGCTCTCAGCTTCAACATCACTGCCTAAGTCACCAAGTCTAACAGGAAATGCCGTCTTTCTCAACACTCAACACAAAATTGCTTTTACGTATCTCCTAGGTAATTGGTTGCTGCCTGTCTGTCCTTTCCAACCAGGCTGTGAGGGCCACTACGTCAAACAACCTGTCAGTCTTGCTCACCAAGTGTCCAGGCCACTGAACACGCACCGACAGAGGAAAGGAAGGACTTGTCCCAACGTCAACTCTCCAGACTTTCTGTGGAAGGAGGGAACGAACGGAGCACCCTCCAGCCTCACGCTTTCTTTGCCAGACTTTCAAGTGTGGGGCACATACCTGTGCTCACAACGCTCCCCGGACAGCCCCCACTGCACCCCTAACAGGTAGACTTCTGCACAGTCACGGGCTTTGGAAAGCACTGGCTCTGCACACAACTATTATGTGGCCCTCGACAGGCCACTTCCCCCGAACCGGCCTGAGCTTCAGGGCCACAACAGGCTTCGTGAAAACCCCAACGGAACGTAGCCTCGAAAAGAGGGAGACCTGCACTCCTCAGAACGCCTCGAGACCAGTGTCCTTATCGACTTCGCGTCTGTCCTTCCAAGAAGACGAGCCCACGGGTGGCGCTTCAGCGCCCGACTCCCGGGCACCGCACGCCCAGGCTGGCCCCGTGCCCGGCACACACCGCCCGTTCCACGAACGCCTGAAGCGCACGAAGAGAGCCCCTCGCTCCCCGCGCCGCACAGCTGTCCCGCGACCTGACGGGCACCTCTGGGCGCACAAGCCTATTCCTCAGGGACACGCTCGCCTCCCACCAGCCCCCACGCCCACGCCCCCCCAGGTACCTCTCTCAGATGGCATCATCTTCGCGGGCGCCCTGGTCGTCCGTGTCCGGCGAGCAGGAAGAGCGGGAGCTGAAGGACGGCCTCCTCAGGCTAGCGGCCGTGGCCGTGGAGGGCCCGGGCTGCCGTGCCCAGCGGGGACACGGAGCGGCGTCCACGGACGCCGGGGGAACGGACGAGCCCGGCCCGGGAGAGAGCAGCACAGCGCGGCCGGACTCCGCCGGGCTCGGCTCTGGGCAGGCAGGCGCGGCTCGCCGACGCCTCCCACGCCTCCCAGGACGGCGGCCCAGCAGCCGCGCGCTCCTCTCCTCGCGCGCGCGCGCGCCCGCGCCGCCGCCCAGACGCTGCCCGGCCCTTGCCCCGCCCCCCCTCTGGCGGTGGACTGCGGACAGCGACAGGGACACCCTCCTGGCACAACTCCTGCGGCCCCGCCCACACGCTTCGGACCTTCGCGGAGCGGGAAGGTGCGCTGACAGGGACGCAGGGGCCCCGCTACGCTCGCTCTCGGGGAACTGCGGCCTCCTCCCTCGGCTTTCACTTGAATGTCACACCCGAAACCATGCAACCTCTACAAGAAAACATAGGCAGTATGCTCTTTGACATCAGTCTTAGCAGCCTATTTTCAAGTACCACGTCTGACTGGGCACTGGAAACAAAATACAAAAGGAACAAATGGGATCCTACCTCAAAGTCAAAAAAAATCCTCTGCACCGCAAAGGAAACCATCCACAAAACCAAAACACAACCTAACAACTGGGAGAAGATTCTTGCAAACCGTGTATCGGATAAGGGGTTAATATCCAAAACACAGAAAGAACTCATACATCTCAACAGCAAAAAAAATCAGCAACCAATGAAAAAGGCGGGCAAAAGATCTGAGCAGTGATTTCTCCAAAGAAGGCATAGGGATGGCCAACAGGCATATGGAAAGGGACTCAACATCATTAGCGATCAGAGAAATGCAAATCACAACTACAAGGAGATGTCACCTTTACTCTGGTCAGAATGGCTCTAATTAACAAGACAAGAGACAAGTGTCAGAGAGGATGTGGAGAGAAGGGAACTCTCCTGCACTGCTGGTGGGAGGGCAGACTGGTGCAGCCACTATGGAAAGCAGGATGGAGTATCCTCAGAAAACTAAGAATACATCTACCTACCATACGTAGGATCCAGCTAGCCCACTGCTGGCTATTCATCCAAAGAACTTGAAAACACCAATGCAGAAAGACACATGCACCCCTAGGTTCACTGCAGCATTATTCACAACAGCCAGAACTTGGAAGCAACCTAGGTGCCGATCAAGGGAAGAATGGATAAAGAAGATGTGGGATGTATACACAATGGAACGCCACTCGGCCCTAAGAAATG
This sequence comes from Equus caballus, assembly GCF_041296265.1. Lineage (NCBI taxonomy): Eukaryota > Metazoa > Chordata > Mammalia > Perissodactyla > Equidae > Equus > Equus caballus. Next base: position 5,168 of record NW_027222020.1, read on the forward strand.
ATGAGATCCGACCATTTGTGACAACGTGGATGGACCTTGAGGGTATTACGTGAAGTGAAATAAATCAGAGGGAGAAAGTCAAACACCAAACACCGTGTGATCTCGCTCATATGTAGAAGATAAAAACAACGACAAACACACACAGAGCAAAGGAGATTGGACTGGTGGTCACCATAGGGGGAGGGGGGAGGGGAGAGAGCCAAAGGGGTGATGAGGCTCACATGGGAGGTGACGGACTATAATTAGTTTTCGGGTGGTGAACACGATGTAATCTACACAGAAGTCGAAATATATTACAACGTACATCTGAAAGCCATATCATCTTAGAATCCACTGTTACTGCAATAAAATAAAATAAAATAAAATAAAACAAATTAAAATAAAGAAGTGTAGGAGGCTCAAGAGGCTAACAGGCTTTTGAAAAGTTATTCTAGGGATTTTTATGGCTTAGCTCAGGGCGGCAGACACCAGCCTGAGACAGAGCTGTGACACAGCCACTAACTTCAACTCAACTATATTCCGACTGGAGGGAAATCAAAACTACCGTCATCATAATTTATTGAAGGCTTCACTTTGTGCCAGATCCTGTGCCGACTGCTTTGCACCAACTGTCTCATTCAATCCTCACATCCAAAAGGTAGGTTACCGTTATCCTCCCCACTGTAAAGGTGAGGAGGCGGAAGCAGAAAGATGGCAGTCTGCCTGGAATTCACAGAAGGATTCTCTAGGTAATGACATGACCTTTGGACAAGATTTCAAGGTTTAACACATTACAGTGGAGATGCAGATCCCAGTATCACAGAACGTGAAAAACACTGAGTCCTGCCAAATGTATTCAAACACTAATTATGGATCCTCACAATCTCTTGGCCTGTTTTCTCAGATGAGGGAAAACCCAGCGTGAAAAACCGTTGATGAGATGTCTGCAGAGGAGGACTACGTCTGGTCTTTAAAGCCGGGAACTATCCCAGTAGATTCTGAGTCAGTGGGTCCAGAGTAGGCCTTGAGCGTCTCTGTTCTTTTCAAAAGCCCCACAGGCTACACTTCCGCGCCCTTGGAGTTGGGAAGTACAGTCATGCCCTACATCGGGACGTTTCAGTCAACAACGGGGGTCCCATCAGATTAGTCCCATATGGCCTAGGTGTGTAGGAGGCTCTGCCATCCAGGTTTAGGAACTCCGTGGTGTTTGCACAGTCTCGAGATTGCCTGACCATGACACGCTCCTCAGAACTTATCCCCACCCTTAAGCAAAGCATGACTATACTGCCTTGGATTCTCCACGGTCCCAGACCCTGCACTCTTTAGATGACTGCACACGCAGAGGGCACCGTGTCTGAGGCAGAGAGCAGCTGGAATCACAAAAGCTCTCGACAGAGAGTCAAGGAAAGGCGTGCTCTGCTTACACGACTCTCTACTTTTCTCTGGGTCTGAACCATTTCATAGCTAATCTGCTTTTTCGAACCGAGCAGCTTTGCCAAAAAAAAAAAAAAAAGAAAAGGAAAAACAGAAAGGTTACCAACAAACACTAAACAAACCAATATAAACAATACATATTAAATAAGCCTAACCCTACTATGCTACTGAAAAGGCTTTTATTTCCCTGGGATAATTTGGACAGCATTAGATTGTTTTACCAAGAGCAGCCAAGTCCAGGGAGATTATTTCTAATTCCACAGTGCTGCAGATGCGGTCAGTAGCAACTGCAAGCCGGAAAGGAAACTAAGCAAAGTTGGGTGTAATCCATTGAAGTTCACACGTTTCACCAGGGACAGCCTCCAAGCCTTGAATACTTAGGTATGCATTTATCCATTTCTTTAATCAACCACTACTAACGCCTACTAAAGGCCAGACACTGCTCTAAGTACTTTACGGATATGAAATATCCTCTAACCTTTACACTCACCTACGGAGCGTGTATGATAATCAACCCCGTTTTACAGATCAGGAAACTGACACACAGAATGGTACAGTAACTTGCCCAAGTTCACACAGTCCGTAGGGGGCAGAGCCAGGACCCCATTTGACAGAGTCTGGCTCCGGAGGCCACGTTCTGAATCACCACGCTCAGTCTCCAAAAACCTAGAGAAAGCGCCAGCCTCAGTCGAAAAGTTTTGTTTTCCCCACCCTACAGTCCCTACGCGGCCCCAGTCTCCAGGGCATTCTTTCAGCTCCTCTGACAGGCCCTACTCCTCCCTTGCCCTGTCCCAACACTCTCCCGCACAAGTCCTCCTTTTCTTTGAGGCATCTGCTCTCAGCTTCAACATCACTGCCTAAGTCACCAAGTCTAACAGGAAATGCCGTCTTTCTCAACACTCAACACAAAATTGCTTTTACGTATCTCCTAGGTAATTGGTTGCTGCCTGTCTGTCCTTTCCAACCAGGCTGTGAGGGCCACTACGTCAAACAACCTGTCAGTCTTGCTCACCAAGTGTCCAGGCCACTGAACACGCACCGACCAGAGGAAAGGAAGGACTTGTCCCAACGTCAACTCTCCAGACTTTCTGTGGAAGGAGGGAACGAACGGAGCACCCTCCAGCCTCACGCTTTCTTTGCCAGACTTTCAAGTGTGGGGCACATACCTGTGCTCACAACGCTCCCCGGACAGCCCCCACTGCACCCCTAACAGGTAGACTTCTGCACAGTCACGGGCTTTGGAAAGCACTGGCTCTGCACACAACTATTATGTGGCCCTCGACAGGCCACTTCCCCCGAACCGGCCTGAGCTTCAGGGCCACAACAGGCTTCGTGAAAACCCCAACGGAACGTAGCCTCGAAAAGAGGGAGACCTGCACTCCTCAGAACGCCTCGAGACCAGTGTCCTTATCGACTTCGCGTCTGTCCTTCCAAGAAGCCGAGCCCACGGGTGGCGCTTCAGCGCCCGACTCCCGGGCACCGCACGCCCAGGCTGGCCCCGTGCCCGGCACACACCGCCCGTTCCACGAACGCCTGAAGCGCACGAAGAGAGCCCCTCGCTCCCCGCGCCGCACAGCTGTCCCGCGACCTGACGGGCACCTCTGGGCGCACAAGCCTATTCCTCAGGGACACGCTCGCCTCCCACCAGCCCCCACGCCCACGCCCCCCCAGGTACCTCTCTCAGATGGCATCATCTTCGCGGGCGCCCTGGTCGTCCGTGTCCGGCGAGCAGGAAGAGCGGGAGCTGAAGGACGGCCTCCTCAGGCTAGCGGCCGTGGCCGTGGAGGGCCCGGGCTGCCGTGCCCAGCGGGGACACGGAGCGGCGTCCACGGACGCCGGGGGGAACGGACGAGCCCGGCCCGGGAGAGAGCAGCACAGCGCGGCCGGACTCCGCCGGGCTCGGCTCTGGGCAGGCAGGCGCGGCTCGCCGACGCCTCCCACGCCTCCCAGGACGGCGGCCCAGCAGCCGCGCGCTCCTCTCCTCGCGCGCGCAGCGCGCCCCGCGCCGCCGCCCAGACGCTGCCCGGCCCTTGCCCCGCCCCCCCTCTGGCGGTGGACTGCGGACAGCGACAGGGACACCCTCCTGGCACAACTCCTGCGGCCCCGCCCACACGCTTCGGACCTTCGCGGAGCGGGAAGGTGCGCTGACAGGGACGCAGGGGCCCCGCTACGCTCGCTCTCGGGGAACTGCGGCCTCCTCCCTCGGCTTTCACTTGAATGTTACACCCGAAACCATGCAACCTCTACAAGAAAACATAGGCAGTATGCTCTTTGACATCAGTCTTAGCAGCCTATTTTCAAGTACCACGTCTGACTGGGCACTGGAAACAAAATACAAAAGGAACAAATGGGATCCTACCTCAAAGTCAAAAAAAAAAATCCTCTGCACCGCAAAGGAAACCATCCACAAAACCAAAACACAACCTAACAACTGGGAGAAGATTCTTGCAAACCGTGTATCGGATAAGGGGTTAATATCCAAAACACAGAAAGAACTCATACATCTCAACAGCAAAAAAAATCAGCAACCCAATGAAAAAGGCGGGCAAAAGATCTGAGCAGTGATTTCTCCAAAGAAGGCATAGGGATGGCCAACAGGCATATGGAAAGGGACTCAACATCATTAGCGATCAGAGAAATGCAAATCACAACTACAAGGAGATGTCACCTTTACTCTGGTCAGAATGGCTCTAATTAACAAGACAAGAGACAAGTGTCAGAGAGGATGTGGAGAGAAGGGAACTCTCCTGCACTGCTGGTGGGAGGGCAGACTGGTGCAGCCACTATGGAAAGCAGGATGGAGTATCCTCAGAAAACTAAGAATACATCTACCTACCATACGTAGGATCCAGCTAGCCCACTGCTGGCTATTCATCCAAAGAACTTGAAAACACCAATGCAGAAAGACACATGCACCCCTAGGTTCACTGCAGCATTATTCACAACAGCCAGAACTTGGAAGCAACCGAGGTGCCCATCAAGGGAAGAATGGATAAAGAAGATGTGGGATGTATACACAATGGAATGCCACTCGGCCCTAAGAAATGATGAGATCCGACCATTTGTGACAACGTGGATGGACCTTGAGGGTATTACGTGAAGTGAAATAAATCAGAGGGAGAAAGTCAAACACCAAACACCGTGTGATCTCGCTCATATGTAGAAGATAAAAACAACGACAAACACACACAGAGCAAAGGAGATTGGACTGGTGGTCACCATAGGGGGAGGGGGGAGGGGAGAGAGCCAAAGGGGTGATGAGGCTCACATGGGAGGTGACGGACTATAATTAGTTTTCGGGTGGTGAACACGATGTAATCTACACAGAAGTCGAAATATATTACAACGTACATCTGAAAGCCATATCATCTTAGAATCCACTGTTACTGCAATAAAATAAAATAAAATAAAATAAAACAAATTAAAATAAAGAAGTGTAGGAGGCTCAAGAGGCTAACAGGCTTTTGAAAAGTTATTCTAGGGATTTTTATGGCTTAGCTCAGGGCGGCAGACACCAGCCTGAGACAGAGCTGTGACACAGCCACTAACTTCAACTCAACTATATTCCGACTGGAGGGAAATCAAAACTACCGTCATCATAATTTATTGAAGGCTTCACTTTGTGCCAGATCCTGTGCCGACTGCTTTGCACCAACTGTCTCATTCAATCCTCACATCCAAAAGGTAGGTTACCGTTATCCTCCCCACTGTAAAGGTGAGGAGGCGGAAGCAGAAAGATGGCAGTCTGCCAGGAATTCACAGAAGGATTCTCTAGGTAATGACATGACCTTTGGACAAGATTTCAAGGTTTAACACATTACAGTGGAGATGCAGATCCCAGTATCACAGAACGTGAAAAACACTGAGTCCTGCCAAATGTATTCAAACACTAATTATGGATCCTCACAATCTCTTGGCCTGTTTTCTCAGATGAGGGAAAACCCAGCGTGAAAAACCGTTGATGAGATGTCTGCAGAGGAGGACTACGTCTGGTCTTTAAAGCCGGGAACTATCCCAGTAGATTCTGAGTCAGTGGGTCCAGAGTAGGCCTTGAGCGTCTCTGTTCTTTTCAAAAGCCCCACAGGCTACACTTCCGCGCCCTTGGAGTTGGGAAGTACAGTCATGCCCTACATCGGGACGTTTCAGTCAACAACGGGGGTCCCATCAGATTAGTCCCATATGGCCTAGGTGTGTAGGAGGCTCTGCCATCCAGGTTTAGGAACTCCGTGGTGTTTGCACAGTCTCGAGATTGCCTGACCATGACACGCTCCTCAGAACTTATCCCCACCGTTAAGCAAAGCATGACTATACTGCCTTGGATTCTCCACGGTCCCAGACCCTGCACTCTTTAGATGACTGCACACGCAGAGGGCACCGTGTCTGAGGCAGAGAGCAGCTGGAATCACAAAAGCTCTCGACAGAGAGTCAAGGAAAGGCGTGCTCTGCTTACACGACTCTCTACTTTTCTCTGGGTCTGAACCATTTCATAGCTAATCTGCTTTTTCGAACCGAGCAGCTTTGCCAAAAAAAAAAAAAAAAGAAAAGGAAAAACAGAAAGGTTACCAACAAACACTAAACAAACCAATATAAACAATACACATTAAATAAGCCTAACCCTACTATGCTACTGAAAAGGCTTTTATTTCCCTGGGATAATTTGGACAGCATTAGATTGTTTTACCAAGAGCAGCCAAGTCCAGGGAGATTATTTCTAATTCCACAGTGCTGCAGATGCGGTCAGTAGCAACTGCAAGCCGGAAAGGAAACTAAGCAAAGTTGGGTGTAATCCATTGAAGTTCACACGTTTCACCAGGGACAGCCTCCAAGCCTTGAATACTTAGGTATGCATTTATCCATTTCTTTAATCAACCACTACTAACGCCTACTAAAGGCCAGACACTGCTCTAAGTACTTTACGGATATGAAATATCCTCTAACCTTTACACTCACCTACGGAGCGTGTATGATAATCAACCCCGTTTTACAGATCAGGAAACTGACACACAGAATGGTACAGTAACTTGCCCAAGTTCACACAGTCCGTAGGTGGCAGAGCCAGGACCCCATTTGACAGAGTCTGGCTCCGGAGGCCACGTTCTGAATCACCACGCTCAGTCTCCAAAAACCTAGAGAAAGCGCCAGCCTCAGTCGAAAAGTTTTGTTTTCCCCACCCTACAGTCCCTACGCGGCCCCAGTCTCCAGGGCATTCTTTCAGCTCCTCTGACAGGCCCTACTCCTCCCTTGCCCTGTCCCAACACTCTCCCGCACAAGTCCTCCTTTTCTTTGAGGCATCTGCTCTCAGCTTCAACATCACTGCCTAAGTCACCAAGTCTAACAGGAAATGCCGTCTTTCTCAACACTCAACACAAAATTGCTTTTACGTATCTCCTAGGTAATTGGTTGCTGCCTGTCTGTCCTTTCCAACCAGGCTGTGAGGGCCACTACGTCAAACAACCTGTCAGTCTTGCTCACCAAGTGTCCAGGCCACTGAACACGCACCGACCAGAGGAAAGGAAGGACTTGTCCCAACGTCAACTCTCCAGACTTTCTGTGGAAGGAGGGAACGAACGGAGCACCCTCCAGCCTCACGCTTTCTTTGCCAGACTTTCAAGTGTGGGGCACATACCTGTGCTCACAACGCTCCCCGGACAGCCCCCACTGCACCCCTAACAGGTAGACTTCTGCACAGTCACGGGCTTTGGAAAGCACTGGCTCTGCACACAACTATTATGTGGCCCTCGACAGGCCACTTCCCCCGAACCGGCCTGAGCTTCAGGGCCACAACAGGCTTCGTGAAAACCCCAACGGAACGTAGCCTCGAAAAGAGGGAGACCTGCACTCCTCAGAACGCCTCGAGACCAGTGTCCTTATCGACTTCGCGTCTGTCCTTCCAAGAAGCCGAGCCCACGGGTGGCGCTTCAGCGCCCGACTCCTGGGCACCGGCACGCCCAGGCTGGCCCCGTGCCCGGCACACACCGCCCGTTCCACGAACGCCTGAAGCGCACGAAGAGAGCCCCTCGCTCCCCGCGCCGCACAGCTGTCCCGCGACCTGACGGGCACCTCTGGGCGCACAAGCCTATTCCTCAGGGACACGCTCGCCTCCCACCAGCCCCCACGCCCACGCCCCCCCAGGTACCTCTCTCAGATGGCATCATCTTCGCGGGCGCCCTGGTCGTCCGTGTCCGGCGAGCAGGAAGAGCGGGAGCTGAAGGACGGCCTCCTCAGGCTAGCGGCCGTGGCCGTGGAGGGCCCGGGCTGCCGTGCCCAGCGGGGACACGGAGCGGCGTCCACGGACGCCGGGGGAACGGACGAGCCCGGCCCGGGAGAGAGCAGCACAGCGCGGCCGGACTCCGCCGGGCTCGGCTCTGGGCAGGCAGGCGCGGCTCGCCGACGCCTCCCACGCCTCCCAGGACGGCGGCCCAGCAGCCGCGCGCTCCTCTCCTCGCGCGCTGCGCGCGCCCGCGCCGCCGCCCAGACGCTGCCCGGCCCTTGCCCCGCCCCCCCTCTGGCGGTGGACTGCGGACAGCGACAGGGACACCCTCCTGGCACAACTCCTGCGGCCCCGCCCACACGCTTCGGACCTTCGCGGAGCGGGAAGGTGCGCTGACAGGGACGCAGGGGCCCCGCTACGCTCGCTCTCGGGGAACTGCGGCCTCCTCCCTCGGCTTTCACTTGAATGTCACACCCGAAACCATGCAACCTCTACAAGAAAACATAGGCAGTATGCTCTTTGACATCAGTCTTAGCAGCCTATTTTCAAGTACCACGTCTGACTGGGCACTGGAAACAAAATACAAAAGGAACAAATGGGATCCTACCTCAAAGTCAAAAAAAAAAATCCTCTGCACCGCAAAGGAAACCATCCACAAAACCAAAACACAACCTAACAACTGGGAGAAGATTCTTGCAAACCGTGTATCGGATAAGGGGTTAATATCCAAAACACAGAAAGAACTCATACATCTCAACAGCAAAAAAAATCAGCAACCCAATGAAAAAGGCGGGCAAAAGATCTGAGCAGTGATTTCTCCAAAGAAGGCATAGGGATGGCCAACAGGCATATGGAAAGGGACTCAACATCATTAGCGATCAGAGAAATGCAAATCACAACTACAAGGAGATGTCACCTTTACTCTGGTCAGAATGGCTCTAATTAACAAGACAAGAGACAAGTGTCAGAGAGGATGTGGAGAGAAGGGAACTCTCCTGCACTGCTGGTGGGAGGGCAGACTGGTGCAGCCACTATGGAAAGCAGGATGGAGTATCCTCAGAAAACTAAGAATACATCTACCTACCATACGTAGGATCCAGCTAGCCCACTGCTGGCTATTCATCCAAAGAACTTGAAAACACCAATGCAGAAAGACACATGCACCCCTAGGTTCACTGCAGCATTATTCACAACAGCCAGAACTTGGAAGCAACCGAGGTGCCCATCAAGGGAAGAATGGATAAAGAAGATGTGGGATGTATACACAATGGAATGCCACTCGGCCCTAAGAAATGATGAGATCCGACCATTTGTGACAACGTGGATGGACCTTGAGGGTATTACGTGAAGTGAAATAAATCAGAGGGAGAAAGTCAAACACCAAACACCGTGTGATCTCGCTCATATGTAGAAGATAAAAACAACGACAAACACACACAGAGCAAAGGAGATTGGACTGGTGGTCACCATAGGGGGAGGGGGGAGGGGAGAGAGCCAAAGGGGTGATGAGGCTCACATGGGAGGTGACGGACTATAATTAGTTTTCGGGTGGTGAACACGATGTAATCTACACAGAAGTCGAAATATATTACAACGTACATCTGAAAGCCATATCATCTTAGAATCCACTGTTACTGCAATAAAATAAAATAAAATAAAATAAAACAAATTAAAATAAAGAAGTGTAGGAGGCTCAAGAGGCTAACAGGCTTTTGAAAAGTTATTCTAGGGATTTTTATGGCTTAGCTCAGGGCGGCAGACACCAGCCTGAGACAGAGCTGTGACACAGCCACTAACTTCAACTCAACTATATTCCGACTGGAGGGAAATCAAAACTACCGTCATCATAATTTATTGAAGGCTTCACTTTGTGCCAGATCCTGTGCCGACTGCTTTGCACCAACTGTCTCATTCAATCCTCACATCCAAAAGGTAGGTTACCGTTATCCTCCCCACTGTAAAGGTGAGGAGGCGGAAGCAGAAAGATGGCAGTCTGCCAGGAATTCACAGAAGGATTCTCTAGGTAATGACATGACCTTTGGACAAGATTTCAAGGTTTAACACATTACAGTGGAGATGCAGATCCCAGTATCACAGAACGTGAAAAACACTGAGTCCTGCCAAATGTATTCAAACACTAATTATGGATCCTCACAATCTCTTGGCCTGTTTTCTCAGATGAGGGAAAACCCAGCGTGAAAAACCGTTGATGAGATGTCTGCAGAGGAGGACTACGTCTGGTCTTTAAAGCCGGGAACTATCCCAGTAGATTCTGAGTCAGTGGGTCCAGAGTAGGCCTTGAGCGTCTCTGTTCTTTTCAAAAGCCCCACAGGCTACACTTCCGCGCCCTTGGAGTTGGGAAGTACAGTCATGCCCTACATCGGGACGTTTCAGTCAACAACGGGGGTCCCATCAGATTAGTCCCATATGGCCTAGGTGTGTAGGAGGCTCTGCCATCCAGGTTTAGGAACTCCGTGGTGTTTGCACAGTCTCGAGATTGCCTGACCATGACACGCTCCTCAGAACTTATCCCCACCGTTAAGCAAAGCATGACTATACTGCCTTGGATTCTCCACGGTCCCAGACCCTGCACTCTTTAGATGACTGCACACGCAGAGGGCACCGTGTCTGAGGCAGAGAGCAGCTGGAATCACAAAAGCTCTCGACAGAGAGTCAAGGAAAGGCGTGCTCTGCTTACACGACTCTCTACTTTTCTCTGGGTCTGAACCATTTCATAGCTAATCTGCTTTTTCGAACCGAGCAGCTTTGCCAAAAAAAAAAAAAAAAGAAAAGGAAAAACAGAAAGGTTACCAACAAACACTAAACAAACCAATATAAACAATACATATTAAATAAGCCTAACCCTACTATGCTACTGAAAAGGCTTTTATTTCCCTGGGATAATTTGGACAGCATTAGATTGTTTTACCAAGAGCAGCCAAGTCCAGGGAGATTATTTCTAATTCCACAGTGCTGCAGATGCGGTCAGTAGCAACTGCAAGCCGGAAAGGAAACTAAGCAAAGTTGGGTGTAATCCATTGAAGTTCACACGTTTCACCAGGGACAGCCTCCAAGCCTTGAATACTTAGGTATGCATTTATCCATTTCTTTAATCAACCACTACTAACGCCTACTAAAGGCCAGACACTGCTCTAAGTACTTTACGGATATGAAATATCCTCTAACCTTTACACTCACCTACGGAGCGTGTATGATAATCAACCCCGTTTTACAGATCAGGAAACTGACACACAGAATGGTACAGTAACTTGCCCAAGTTCACACAGTCCGTAGGGGGCAGAGCCAGGACCCCATTTGACAGAGTCTGGCTCCGGAGGCCACGTTCTGAATCACCACGCTCAGTCTCCAAAAACCTAGAGAAAGCGCCAGCCTCAGTCGAAAAGTTTTGTTTTCCCCACCCTACAGTCCCTACGCGGCCCCAGTCTCCAGGGCATTCTTTCAGCTCCTCTGACAGGCCCTACTCCTCCCTTGCCCTGTCCCAACACTCTCCCGCACAAGTCCTCCTTTTCTTTGAGGCATCTGCTCTCAGCTTCAACATCACTGCCTAAGTCACCAAGTCTAACAGGAAATGCCGTCTTTCTCAACACTCAACACAAAATTGCTTTTACGTATCTCCTAGGTAATTGGTTGCTGCCTGTCTGTCCTTTCCAACCAGGCTGTGAGGGCCACTACGTCAAACAACCTGTCAGTCTTGCTCACCAAGTGTCCAGGCCACTGAACACGCACCGACCAGAGGAAAGGAAGGACTTGTCCCAACGTCAACTCTCCAGACTTTCTGTGGAAGGAGGGAACGAACGGAGCACCCTCCAGCCTCACGCTTTCTTTGCCAGACTTTCAAGTGTGGGGCACATACCTGTGCTCACAACGCTCCCCGGACAGCCCCCACTGCACCCCTAACAGGTAGACTTCTGCACAGTCACGGGCTTTGGAAAGCACTGGCTCTGCACACAACTATTATGTGGCCCTCGACAGGCCACTTCCCCCGAACCGGCCTGAGCTTCAGGGCCACAACAGGCTTCGTGAAAACCCCAACGGAACGTAGCCTCGAAAAGAGGGAGACCTGCACTCCTCAGAACGCCTCGAGACCAGTGTCCTTATCGACTTCGCGTCTGTCCTTCCAAGAAGCCGAGCCCACGGGTGGCGCTTCAGCGCCCGACTCCCGGGCACCGCACGCCCAGGCTGGCCCCGTGCCCGGCACACACCGCCCGTTCCACGAACGCCTGAAGCGCACGAAGAGAGCCCCTCGCTCCCCGCGCCGCACAGCTGTCCCGCGACCTGACGGGCACCTCTGGGCGCACAAGCCTATTCCTCAGGGACACGCTCGCCTCCCACCAGCCCCCACGCCCACGCCCCCCCAGGTACCTCTCTCAGATGGCATCATCTTCGCGGGCGCCCTGGTCGTCCGTGTCCGGCGAGCAGGAAGAGCGGGAGCTGAAGGACGGCCTCCTCAGGCTAGCGGCCGTGGCCGTGGAGGGCCCGGGCTGCCGTGCCCAGCGGGGACACGGAGCGGCGTCCACGGACGCCGGGGGGAACGGACGAGCCCGGCCCGGGAGAGAGCAGCACAGCGCGGCCGGACTCCGCCGGGCTCGGCTCTGGGCAGGCAGGCGCGGCTCGCCGACGCCTCCCACGCCTCCCAGGACGGCGGCCCAGCAGCCGCGCGCTCCTCTCCTCGCGCGCTGCGCGCGCCCGCGCCGCCGCCCAGACGCTGCCCGGCCCTTGCCCCGCCCCCCCTCTGGCGGTGGACTGCGGACAGCGACAGGGACACCCTCCTGGCACAACTCCTGCGGCCCCGCCCCACACGCTTCGGACCTTCGCGGAGCGGGAAGGTGCGCTGACAGGGACGCAGGGGCCCCGCTACGCTCGCTCTCGGGGAACTGCGGCCTCCTCCCTCGGCTTTCACTTGAATGTCACACCCGAAACCATGCAACCTCTACAAGAAAACATAGGCAGTATGCTCTTTGACATCAGTCTTAGCAGCCTATTTTCAAGTACCACGTCTGACTGGGCACTGGAAACAAAATACAAAAGGAACAAATGGGATCCTACCTCAAAGTCAAAAAAAAAATCCTCTGCACCGCAAAGGAAACCATCCACAAAACCAAAACACAACCTAACAACTGGGAGAAGATTCTTGCAAACCGTGTATCGGATAAGGGGTTAATATCCAAAACACAGAAAGAACTCATACATCTCAACAGCAAAAAAAATCAGCAACCCAATGAAAAAGGCGGGCAAAAGATCTGAGCAGTGATTTCTCCAAAGAAGGCATAGGGATGGCCAACAGGCATATGGAAAGGGACTCAACATCATTAGCGATCAGAGAAATGCAAATCACAACTACAAGGAGATGTCACCTTTACTCTGGTCAGAATGGCTCTAATTAACAAGACAAGAGACAAGTGTCAGAGAGGATGTGGAGAGAAGGGAACTCTCCTGCACTGCTGGTGGGAGGGCAGACTGGTGCAGCCACTATGGAAAGCAGGATGGAGTATCCTCAGAAAACTAAGAATACATCTACCTACCATACGTAGGATCCAGCTAGCCCACTGCTGGCTATTCATCCAAAGAACTTGAAAACACCAATGCAGAAAGACACATGCACCCCTAGGTTCACTGCAGCATTATTCACAACAGCCAGAACTTGGAAGCAACCGAGGTGCCCATCAAGGGAAGAATGGATAAAGAAGATGTGGGATGTATACACAATGGAACGCCACTCGGCCCTAAGAAATGATGAGATCCGACCATTTGTGACAACGTGGATGGACCTTGAGGGTATTACGTGAAGTGAAATAAATCAGAGGGAGAAAGTCAAACACCAAACACCGTGTGATCTCGCTCATATGTAGAAGATAAAAACAACGACAAACACACACAGAGCAAAGGAGATTGGACTGGTGGTCACCATAGGGGGAGGGGGGAGGGGAGAGAGCCAAAGGGGTGATGAGGCTCACATGGGAGGTGACGGACTATAATTAGTTTTCGGGTGGTGAACACGATGTAATCTACACAGAAGTCGAAATATATTACAACGTACATCTGAAAGCCATATCATCTTAGAATCCACTGTTACTGCAATAAAATAAAATAAAATAAAATAAAACAAATTAAAATAAAGAAGTGTAGGAGGCTCAAGAGGCTAACAGGCTTTTGAAAAGTTATTCTAGGGATTTTTATGGCTTAGCTCAGGGCGGCAGACACCAGCCTGAGACAGAGCTGTGACACAGCCACTAACTTCAACTCAACTATATTCCGACTGGAGGGAAATCAAAACTACCGTCATCATAATTTATTGAAGGCTTCACTTTGTGCCAGATCCTGTGCCGACTGCTTTGCACCAACTGTCTCATTCAATCCTCACATCCAAAAGGTAGGTTACCGTTATCCTCCCCACTGTAAAGGTGAGGAGGCGGAAGCAGAAAGATGGCAGTCTGCCAGGAATTCACAGAAGGATTCTCTAGGTAATGACATGACCTTTGGACAAGATTTCAAGGTTTAACACATTACAGTGGAGATGCAGATCCCAGTATCACAGAACGTGAAAAACACTGAGTCCTGCCAAATGTATTCAAACACTAATTATGGATCCTCACAATCTCTTGGCCTGTTTTCTCAGATGAGGGAAAACCCAGCGTGAAAAACCGTTGATGAGATGTCTGCAGAGGAGGACTACATCTGGTCTTTAAAGCCGGGAACTATCCCAGTAGATTCTGAGTCAGTGGGTCCAGAGTAGGCCTTGAGCGTCTCTGTTCTTTTCAAAAGCCCCACAGGCTACACTTCCGCGCCCTTGGAGTTGGGAAGTACAGTCATGCCCTACATCGGGACGTTTCAGTCAACAACGGGGGTCCCATCAGATTAGTCCCATATGGCCTAGGTGTGTAGGAGGCTCTGCCATCCAGGTTTAGGAACTCCGTGGTGTTTGCACAGTCTCGAGATTGCCTGACCATGACACGCTCCTCAGAACTTATCCCCACCGTTAAGCAAAGCATGACTATACTGCCTTGGATTCTCCACGGTCCCAGACCCTGCACTCTTTAGATGACTGCACACGCAGAGGGCACCGTGTCTGAGGCAGAGAGCAGCTGGAATCACAAAAGCTCTCGACAGAGAGTCAAGGAAAGGCGTGCTCTGCTTACACGACTCTCTACTTTTCTCTGGGTCTGAACCATTTCATAGCTAATCTGCTTTTTCGAACCGAGCAGCTTTGCCAAAAAAAAAAAAAAAAGAAAAGGAAAAACAGAAAGGTTACCAACAAACACTAAACAAACCAATATAAACAATACATATTAAATAAGCCTAACCCTACTATGCTACTGAAAAGGCTTTTATTTCCCTGGGATAATTTGGACAGCATTAGATTGTTTTACCAAGAGCAGCCAAGTCCAGGAGATTATTTCTAATTCCACAGTGCTGCAGATGCGGTCAGTAGCAACTGCAAGCCGGAAAGGAAACTAAGCAAAGTTGGGTGTAATCCATTGAAGTTCACACGTTTCACCAGGGACAGCCTCCAAGCCTTGAATACTTAGGTATGCATTTATCCATTTCTTTAATCAACCACTACTAACGCCTACTAAAGGCCAGACACTGCTCTAAGTACTTTACGGATATGAAATATCCTCTAACCTTTACACTCACCTACGGAGCGTGTATGATAATCAACCCCGTTTTACAGATCAGGAAACTGACACACAGAATGGTACAGTAACTTGCCCAAGTTCACACAGTCCGTAGGTGGCAGAGCCAGGACCCCATTTGACAGAGTCTGGCTCCGGAGGCCACGTTCTGAATCACCACGCTCAGTCTCCAAAAACCTAGAGAAAGCGCCAGCCTCAGTCGAAAAGTTTTGTTTTCCCCACCCTACAGTCCCTACGCGGCCCCAGTCTCCAGGGCATTCTTTCAGCTCCTCTGACAGGCCCTACTCCTCCCTTGCCCTGTCCCAACACTCTCCCGCACAAGTCCTCCTTTTCTTTGAGGCATCTGCTCTCAGCTTCAACATCACTGCCTAAGTCACCAAGTCTAACAGGAAATGCCGTCTTTCTCAACACTCAACACAAAATTGCTTTTACGTATCTCCTAGGTAATTGGTTGCTGCCTGTCTGTCCTTTCCAACCAGGCTGTGAGGGCCACTACGTCAAACAACCTGTCAGTCTTGCTCACCAAGTGTCCAGGCCACTGAACACGCACCGACCAGAGGAAAGGAAGGACTTGTCCCAACGTCAACTCTCCAGACTTTCTGTGGAAGGAGGGAACGAACGGAGCACCCTCCAGCCTCACGCTTTCTTTGCCAGACTTTCAAGTGTGGGGCACATACCTGTGCTCACAACGCTCCCCGGACAGCCCCCACTGCACCCCTAACAGGTAGACTTCTGCACAGTCACGGGCTTTGGAAAGCACTGGCTCTGCACACAACTATTATGTGGCCCTCGACAGGCCACTTCCCCCGAACCGGCCTGAGCTTCAGGGCCACAACAGGCTTCGTGAAAACCCCAACGGAACGTAGCCTCGAAAAGAGGGAGACCTGCACTCCTCAGAACGCCTCGAGACCAGTGTCCTTATCGACTTCGCGTCTGTCCTTCCAAGAAGCCGAGCCCACGGGTGGCGCTTCAGCGCCCGACTCCCGGGCACCGCACGCCCAGGCTGGCCCCGTGCCCGGCACACACCGCCCGTTCCACGAACGCCTGAAGCGCACGAAGAGAGCCCCTCGCTCCCCCGCGCCGCACAGCTGTCCCGCGACCTGACGGGCACCTCTGGGCGCACAAGCCTATTCCTCAGGGACACGCTCGCCTCCCACCAGCCCCCACGCCCACGCCCCCCCAGGTACCTCTCTCAGATGGCATCATCTTCGCGGGCGCCCTGGTCGTCCGTGTCCGGCGAGCAGGAAGAGCGGGAGCTGAAGGACGGCCTCCTCAGGCTAGCGGCCGTGGTCGTGGAGGGCCCGGGCTGCCGTGCCCAGCGGGGACACGGAGCGGCGTCCACGGACGCCGGGGGGAACGGACGAGCCCGGCCCGGGAGAGAGCAGCACAGCGCGGCCGGACTCCGCCGGGCTCGGCTCTGGGCAGGCAGGCGCGGCTCGCCGACGCCTCCCACGCCTCCCAGGACGGCGGCCCAGCAGCCGCGCGCTCCTCTCCTCGCGCGCTGCGCGCGCCCGCGCCGCCGCCCAGACGCTGCCCGGCCCTTGCCCCGCCCCCCCTCTGGCGGTGGACTGCGGACAGCGACAGGGACACCCTCCTGGCACAACTCCTGCGGCCCCGCCCACACGCTTCGGACCTTCGCGGAGCGGGAAGGTGCGCTGACAGGGACGCAGGGGCCCCGCTACGCTCGCTCTCGGGGAACTGCGGCCTCCTCCCTCGGCTTTCACTTGAATGTCACACCCGAAACCATGCAACCTCTACAAGAAAACATAGGCAGTATGCTCTTTGACATCAGTCTTAGCAGCCTATTTTCAAGTACCACGTCTGACTGGGCACTGGAAACAAAATACAAAAGGAACAAATGGGATCCTACCTCAAAGTCAAAAAAAAATCCTCTGCACCGCAAAGGAAACCATCCACAAAACCAAAACACAACCTAACAACTGGGAGAAGATTCTTGCAAACCGTGTATCGGATAAGGGGTTAATATCCAAAACACAGAAAGAACTCATACATCTCAACAGCAAAAAAATCAGCAACCCAATGAAAAAGGCGGGCAAAAGATCTGAGCAGTGATTTCTCCAAAGAAGGCATAGGGATGGCCAACAGGCATATGGAAAGGGACTCAACATCATTAGCGATCAGAGAAATGCAAATCACAACTACAAGGAGATGTCACCTTTACTCTGGTCAGAATGGCTCTAATTAACAAGACAAGAGACAAGTGTCAGAGAGGATGTGGAGAGAAGGGAACTCTCCTGCACTGCTGGTGGGAGGGCAGACTGGTGCAGCCACTATGGAAAGCAGGATGGAGTATCCTCAGAAAACTAAGAATACATCTACCTACCATACGTAGGATCCAGCTAGCCCACTGCTGGCTATTCATCCAAAGAACTTGAAAACACCAATGCAGAAAGACACATGCACCCCTAGGTTCACTGCAGCATTATTCACAACAGCCAGAACTTGGAAGCAACCTAGGTGCCCATCAAGGGAAGAATGGATAAAGAAGATGTGGGATGTATACACAATGGAATGCCACTCGGCCCTAAGAAATGATGAGATCCGACCATTTGTGACAACGTGGATGGACCTTGAGGGTATTACGTGAAGTGAAATAAATCAGAGGGAGAAAGTCAAACACCAAACACCGTGTGATCTCGCTCATATGTAGAAGATAAAAACAACGACAAACACACACAGAGCAAAGGAGA
>NW_027222021.1:0-18180 GCF_041296265.1 Equus caballus
CATGACTATACTGCCTTGGATTCTCCACGGTCCCAGACCCTGCACTCTTTAGATGACTGCACACGCAGAGGGCACCGTGTCTGAGGCAGAGAGCAGCTGGAATCACAAAAGCTCTCGACAGAGAGTCAAGGAAAGGCGTGCTCTGCTTACACGACTCTCTACTTTTCTCTGGGTCTGAACCATTTCATAGCTAATCTGCTTTTTCGAACCGAGCAGCTTTGCCAAAAAAAAAAAAAAAAGAAAAGGAAAAACAGAAAGGTTACCAACAAACACTAAACAAACCAATATAAACAATACATATTAAATAAGCCTAACCCTACTATGCTACTGAAAAGGCTTTTATTTCCCTGGGATAATTTGGACAGCATTAGATTGTTTTACCAAGAGCAGCCAAGTCCAGGGAGATTATTTCTAATTCCACAGTGCTGCAGATGCGGTCAGTAGCAACTGCAAGCCGGAAAGGAAACTAAGCAAAGTTGGGTGTAATCCATTGAAGTTCACACGTTTCACCAGGGACAGCCTCCAAGCCTTGAATACTTAGGTATGCATTTATCCATTTCTTTAATCAACCACTACTAACGCCTACTAAAGGCCAGACACTGCTCTAAGTACTTTACGGATATGAAATATCCTCTAACCTTTACACTCACCTACGGAGCGTGTATGATAATCAACCCCGTTTTACAGATCAGGAAACTGACACACAGAATGGTACAGTAACTTGCCCAAGTTCACACAGTCCGTAGGGGGCAGAGCCAGGACCCCATTTGACAGAGTCTGGCTCCGGAGGCCACGTTCTGAATCACCACGCTCAGTCTCCAAAAACCTAGAGAAAGCGCCAGCCTCAGTCGAAAAGTTTTGTTTTCCCCACCCTACAGTCCCTACGCGGCCCCAGTCTCCAGGGCATTCTTTCAGCTCCTCTGACAGGCCCTACTCCTCCCTTGCCCTGTCCCAACACTCTCCCGCACAAGTCCTCCTTTTCTTTGAGGCATCTGCTCTCAGCTTCAACATCACTGCCTAAGTCACCAAGTCTAACAGGAAATGCCGTCTTTCTCAACACTCAACACAAAATTGCTTTTACGTATCTCCTAGGTAATTGGTTGCTGCCTGTCTGTCCTTTCCAACCAGGCTGTGAGGGCCACTACGTCAAACAACCTGTCAGTCTTGCTCACCAAGTGTCCAGGCCACTGAACACGCACCGACCAGAGGAAAGGAAGGACTTGTCCCAACGTCAACTCTCCAGACTTTCTGTGGAAGGAGGGAACGAACGGAGCACCCTCCAGCCTCACGCTTTCTTTGCCAGACTTTCAAGTGTGGGGCACATACCTGTGCTCACAACGCTCCCCGGACAGCCCCCACTGCACCCCTAACAGGTAGACTTCTGCACAGTCACGGGCTTTGGAAAGCACTGGCTCTGCACACAACTATTATGTGGCCCTCGACAGGCCACTTCCCCCGAACCGGCCTGAGCTTCAGGGCCACAACAGGCTTCGTGAAAACCCCAACGGAACGTAGCCTCGAAAAGAGGGAGACCTGCACTCCTCAGAACGCCTCGAGACCAGTGTCCTTATCGACTTCGCGTCTGTCCTTCCAAGAAGCCGAGCCCACGGGTGGCGCTTCAGCGCCCGACTCCCGGGCACCGCACGCCCAGGCTGGCCCCGTGCCCGGCACACACCGCCCGTTCCACGAACGCCTGAAGCGCACGAAGAGAGCCCCTCGCTCCCCGCGCCGCACAGCTGTCCCGCGACCTGACGGGCACCTCTGGGCGCACAAGCCTATTCCTCAGGGACACGCTCGCCTCCCACCAGCCCCCCACGCCCACGCCCCCCCAGGTACCTCTCTCAGATGGCATCATCTTCGCGGGCGCCCTGGTCGTCCGTGTCCGGCGAGCAGGAAGAGCGGGAGCTGAAGGACGGCCTCCTCAGGCTAGCGGCCGTGGCCGTGGAGGGCCCGGGCTGCCGTGCCCAGCGGGGACACGGAGCGGCGTCCACGGACGCCGGGGGAACGGACGAGCCCGGCCCGGGAGAGAGCAGCACAGCGCGGCCGGACTCCGCCGGGCTCGGCTCTGGGCAGGCAGGCGCGGCTCGCCGACGCCTCCCACGCCTCCCAGGACGGCGGCCCAGCAGCCGCGCGCTCCTCTCCTCGCGCGCTGCGCGCGCCCGCGCCGCCGCCCAGACGCTGCCCGGCCCTTGCCCCGCCCCCCCTCTGGCGGTGGACTGCGGACAGCGACAGGGACACCCTCCTGGCACAACTCCTGCGGCCCCGCCCACACGCTTCGGACCTTCGCGGAGCGGGAAGGTGCGCTGACAGGGACGCAGGGGCCCCGCTACGCTCGCTCTCGGGGAACTGCGGCCTCCTCCCTCGGCTTTCACTTGAATGTCACACCCGAAACCATGCAACCTCTACAAGAAAACATAGGCAGTATGCTCTTTGACATCAGTCTTAGCAGCCTATTTTCAAGTACCACGTCTGACTGGGCACTGGAAACAAAATACAAAAGGAACAAATGGGATCCTACCTCAAAGTCAAAAAAAAAATCCTCTGCACCGCAAAGGAAACCATCCACAAAACCAAAACACAACCTAACAACTGGGAGAAGATTCTTGCAAACCGTGTATCGGATAAGGGGTTAATATCCAAAACACAGAAAGAACTCATACATCTCAACAGCAAAAAAAATCAGCAACCCAATGAAAAAGGCGGGCAAAAGATCTGAGCAGTGATTTCTCCAAAGAAGGCATAGGGATGGCCAACAGGCATATGGAAAGGGACTCAACATCATTAGCGATCAGAGAAATGCAAATCACAACTACAAGGAGATGTCACCTTTACTCTGGTCAGAATGGCTCTAATTAACAAGACAAGAGACAAGTGTCAGAGAGGATGTGGAGAGAAGGGAACTCTCCTGCACTGCTGGTGGGAGGGCAGACTGGTGCAGCCACTATGGAAAGCAGGATGGAGTATCCTCAGAAAACTAAGAATACATCTACCTACCATACGTAGGATCCAGCTAGCCCACTGCTGGCTATTCATCCAAAGAACTTGAAAACACCAATGCAGAAAGACACATGCACCCCTAGGTTCACTGCAGCATTATTCACAACAGCCAGAACTTGGAAGCAACCGAGGTGCCCATCAAGGGAAGAATGGATAAAGAAGATGTGGGATGTATACACAATGGAACGCCACTCGGCCCTAAGAAATGATGAGATCCGACCATTTGTGACAACGTGGATGGACCTTGAGGGTATTACGTGAAGTGAAATAAATCAGAGGGAGAAAGTCAAACACCAAACACCGTGTGATCTCGCTCATATGTAGAAGATAAAAACAACGACAAACACACACAGAGCAAAGGAGATTGGACTGGTGGTCACCATAGGGGGAGGGGGGAGGGGAGAGAGCCAAAGGGGTGATGAGGCTCACATGGGAGGTGACGGACTATAATTAGTTTTCGGGTGGTGAACACGATGTAATCTACACAGAAGTCGAAATATATTACAACGTACATCTGAAAGCCATATCATCTTAGAATCCACTGTTACTGCAATAAAATAAAATAAAATAAAATAAAACAAATTAAAATAAAGAAGTGTAGGAGGCTCAAGAGGCTAACAGGCTTTTGAAAAGTTATTCTAGGGATTTTTATGGCTTAGCTCAGGGCGGCAGACACCAGCCTGAGACAGAGCTGTGACACAGCCACTAACTTCAACTCAACTATATTCCGACTGGAGGGAAATCAAAACTACCGTCATCATAATTTATTGAAGGCTTCACTTTGTGCCAGATCCTGTGCCGACTGCTTTGCACCAACTGTCTCATTCAATCCTCACATCCAAAAGGTAGGTTACCGTTATCCTCCCCACTGTAAAGGTGAGGAGGCGGAAGCAGAAAGATGGCAGTCTGCCAGGAATTCACAGAAGGATTCTCTAGGTAATGACATGACCTTTGGACAAGATTTCAAGGTTTAACACATTACAGTGGAGATGCAGATCCCAGTATCACAGAACGTGAAAAACACTGAGTCCTGCCAAATGTATTCAAACACTAATTATGGATCCTCACAATCTCTTGGCCTGTTTTCTCAGATGAGGGAAAACCCAGCGTGAAAAACCGTTGATGAGATGTCTGCAGAGGAGGACTACATCTGGTCTTTAAAGCCGGGAACTATCCCAGTAGATTCTGAGTCAGTGGGTCCAGAGTAGGCCTTGAGCGTCTCTGTTCTTTTCAAAAGCCCCACAGGCTACACTTCCGCGCCCTTGGAGTTGGGAAGTACAGTCATGCCCTACATCGGGACGTTTCAGTCAACAACGGGGGTCCCATCAGATTAGTCCCATATGGCCTAGGTGTGTAGGAGGCTCTGCCATCCAGGTTTAGGAACTCCGTGGTGTTTGCACAGTCTCGAGATTGCCTGACCATGACACGCTCCTCAGAACTTATCCCCACCGTTAAGCAAAGCATGACTATACTGCCTTGGATTCTCCACGGTCCCAGACCCTGCACTCTTTAGATGACTGCACACGCAGAGGGCACCGTGTCTGAGGCAGAGAGCAGCTGGAATCACAAAAGCTCTCGACAGAGAGTCAAGGAAAGGCGTGCTCTGCTTACACGACTCTCTACTTTTCTCTGGGTCTGAACCATTTCATAGCTAATCTGCTTTTTCGAACCGAGCAGCTTTGCCAAAAAAAAAAAAAAAAGAAAAGGAAAAACAGAAAGGTTACCAACAAACACTAAACAAACCAATATAAACAATACATATTAAATAAGCCTAACCCTACTATGCTACTGAAAAGGCTTTTATTTCCCTGGGATAATTTGGACAGCATTAGATTGTTTTACCAAGAGCAGCCAAGTCCAGGGAGATTATTTCTAATTCCACAGTGCTGCAGATGCGGTCAGTAGCAACTGCAAGCCGGAAAGGAAACTAAGCAAAGTTGGGTGTAATCCATTGAAGTTCACACGTTTCACCAGGGACAGCCTCCAAGCCTTGAATACTTAGGTATGCATTTATCCATTTCTTTAATCAACCACTACTAACGCCTACTAAAGGCCAGACACTGCTCTAAGTACTTTACGGATATGAAATATCCTCTAACCTTTACACTCACCTACGGAGCGTGTATGATAATCAACCCCGTTTTACAGATCAGGAAACTGACACACAGAATGGTACAGTAACTTGCCCAAGTTCACACAGTCCGTAGGTGGCAGAGCCAGGACCCCATTTGACAGAGTCTGGCTCCGGAGGCCACGTTCTGAATCACCACGCTCAGTCTCCAAAAACCTAGAGAAAGCGCCAGCCTCAGTCGAAAAGTTTTGTTTTCCCCACCCTACAGTCCCTACGCGGCCCCAGTCTCCAGGGCATTCTTTCAGCTCCTCTGACAGGCCCTACTCCTCCCTTGCCCTGTCCCAACACTCTCCCGCACAAGTCCTCCTTTTCTTTGAGGCATCTGCTCTCAGCTTCAACATCACTGCCTAAGTCACCAAGTCTAACAGGAAATGCCGTCTTTCTCAACACTCAACACAAAATTGCTTTTACGTATCTCCTAGGTAATTGGTTGCTGCCTGTCTGTCCTTTCCAACCAGGCTGTGAGGGCCACTACGTCAAACAACCTGTCAGTCTTGCTCACCAAGTGTCCAGGCCACTGAACACGCACCGACCAGAGGAAAGGAAGGACTTGTCCCAACGTCAACTCTCCAGACTTTCTGTGGAAGGAGGGAACGAACGGAGCACCCTCCAGCCTCACGCTTTCTTTGCCAGACTTTCAAGTGTGGGGCACATACCTGTGCTCACAACGCTCCCCGGACAGCCCCCACTGCACCCCTAACAGGTAGACTTCTGCACAGTCACGGGCTTTGGAAAGCACTGGCTCTGCACACAACTATTATGTGGCCCTCGACAGGCCACTTCCCCCGAACCGGCCTGAGCTTCAGGGCCACAACAGGCTTCGTGAAAACCCCAACGGAACGTAGCCTCGAAAAGAGGGAGACCTGCACTCCTCAGAACGCCTCGAGACCAGTGTCCTTATCGACTTCGCGTCTGTCCTTCCAAGAAGCCGAGCCCACGGGTGGCGCTTCAGCGCCCGACTCCCGGGCACCGCACGCCCAGGCTGGCCCCGTGCCCGGCACACACCGCCCGTTCCACGAACGCCTGAAGCGCACGAAGAGAGCCCCTCGCTCCCCGCGCCGCACAGCTGTCCCGCGACCTGACGGGCACCTCTGGGCGCACAAGCCTATTCCTCAGGGACACGCTCGCCTCCCACCAGCCCCCACGCCCACGCCCCCCCAGGTACCTCTCTCAGATGGCATCATCTTCGCGGGCGCCCTGGTCGTCCGTGTCCGGCGAGCAGGAAGAGCGGGAGCTGAAGGACGGCCTCCTCAGGCTAGCGGCCGTGGTCGTGGAGGGCCCGGGCTGCCGTGCCCAGCGGGGACACGGAGCGGCGTCCACGGACGCCGGGGGAACGGACGAGCCCGGCCCGGGAGAGAGCAGCACAGCGCGGCCGGACTCCGCCGGGCTCGGCTCTGGGCAGGCAGGCGCGGCTCGCCGACGCCTCCCACGCCTCCCAGGACGGCGGCCCAGCAGCCGCGCGCTCCTCTCCTCGCGCGCGCGCGCGCGCCCGCGCCGCCGCCCAGACGCTGCCCGGCCCTTGCCCCGCCCCCCCTCTGGCGGTGGACTGCGGACAGCGACAGGGACACCCTCCTGGCACAACTCCTGCGGCCCCGCCCACACGCTTCGGACCTTCGCGGAGCGGGAAGGTGCGCTGACAGGGACGCAGGGGCCCCGCTACGCTCGCTCTCGGGGAACTGCGGCCTCCTCCCTCGGCTTTCACTTGAATGTCACACCCGAAACCATGCAACCTCTACAAGAAAACATAGGCAGTATGCTCTTTGACATCAGTCTTAGCAGCCTATTTTCAAGTACCACGTCTGACTGGGCACTGGAAACAAAATACAAAAGGAACAAATGGGATCCTACCTCAAAGTCAAAAAAAAATCCTCTGCACCGCAAAGGAAACCATCCACAAAACCAAAACACAACCTAACAACTGGGAGAAGATTCTTGCAAACCGTGTATCGGATAAGGGGTTAATATCCAAAACACAGAAAGAACTCATACATCTCAACAGCAAAAAAAATCAGCAACCCAATGAAAAAGGCGGGCAAAAGATCTGAGCAGTGATTTCTCCAAAGAAGGCATAGGGATGGCCAACAGGCATATGGAAAGGGACTCAACATCATTAGCGATCAGAGAAATGCAAATCACAACTACAAGGAGATGTCACCTTTACTCTGGTCAGAATGGCTCTAATTAACAAGACAAGAGACAAGTGTCAGAGAGGATGTGGAGAGAAGGGAACTCTCCTGCACTGCTGGTGGGAGGGCAGACTGGTGCAGCCACTATGGAAAGCAGGATGGAGTATCCTCAGAAAACTAAGAATACATCTACCTACCATACGTAGGATCCAGCTAGCCCACTGCTGGCTATTCATCCAAAGAACTTGAAAACACCAATGCAGAAAGACACATGCACCCCTAGGTTCACTGCAGCATTATTCACAACAGCCAGAACTTGGAAGCAACCTAGGTGCCCATCAAGGGAAGAATGGAT
Source organism: Equus caballus (assembly GCF_041296265.1). Classification (NCBI taxonomy): domain Eukaryota; kingdom Metazoa; phylum Chordata; class Mammalia; order Perissodactyla; family Equidae; genus Equus; species Equus caballus. The sequence goes on from NW_027222021.1 coordinate 7,610, forward strand.
AAAGAAGATGTGGGATGTATACACAATGGAATGCCACTCGGCCCTAAGAAATGATGAGATCCGACCATTTGTGACAACGTGGATGGACCTTGAGGGTATTACGTGAAGTGAAATAAATCAGAGGGAGAAAGTCAAACACCAAACACCGTGTGATCTCGCTCATATGTAGAAGATAAAAACAACGACAAACACACACAGAGCAAAGGAGATTGGACTGGTGGTCACCATAGGGGGAGGGGGGAGGGGAGAGAGCCAAAGGGGTGATGAGGCTCACATGGGAGGTGACGGACTATAATTAGTTTTCGGGTGGTGAACACGATGTAATCTACACAGAAGTCGAAATATATTACAACGTACATCTGAAAGCCATATCATCTTAGAATCCACTGTTACTGCAATAAAATAAAATAAAATAAAATAAAACAAATTAAAATAAAGAAGTGTAGGAGGCTCAAGAGGCTAACAGGCTTTTGAAAAGTTATTCTAGGGATTTTTATGGCTTAGCTCAGGGCGGCAGACACCAGCCTGAGACAGAGCTGTGACACAGCCACTAACTTCAACTCAACTATATTCCGACTGGAGGGAAATCAAAACTACCGTCATCATAATTTATTGAAGGCTTCACTTTGTGCCAGATCCTGTGCCGACTGCTTTGCACCAACTGTCTCATTCAATCCTCACATCCAAAAGGTAGGTTACCGTTATCCTCCCCACTGTAAAGGTGAGGAGGCGGAAGCAGAAAGATGGCAGTCTGCCAGGAATTCACAGAAGGATTCTCTAGGTAATGACATGACCTTTGGACAAGATTTCAAGGTTTAACACATTACAGTGGAGATGCAGATCCCAGTATCACAGAACGTGAAAAACACTGAGTCCTGCCAAATGTATTCAAACACTAATTATGGATCCTCACAATCTCTTGGCCTGTTTTCTCAGATGAGGGAAAACCCAGCGTGAAAAACCGTTGATGAGATGTCTGCAGAGGAGGACTACGTCTGGTCTTTAAAGCCGGGAACTATCCCAGTAGATTCTGAGTCAGTGGGTCCAGAGTAGGCCTTGAGCGTCTCTGTTCTTTTCAAAAGCCCCACAGGCTACACTTCCGCGCCCTTGGAGTTGGGAAGTACAGTCATGCCCTACATCGGGACGTTTCAGTCAACAACGGGGGTCCCATCAGATTAGTCCCATATGGCCTAGGTGTGTAGGAGGCTCTGCCATCCAGGTTTAGGAACTCCGTGGTGTTTGCACAGTCTCGAGATTGCCTGACCATGACACGCTCCTCAGAACTTATCCCCACCGTTAAGCAAAGCATGACTATACTGCCTTGGATTCTCCACGGTCCCAGACCCTGCACTCTTTAGATGACTGCACACGCAGAGGGCACCGTGTCTGAGGCAGAGAGCAGCTGGAATCACAAAAGCTCTCGACAGAGAGTCAAGGAAAGGCGTGCTCTGCTTACACGACTCTCTACTTTTCTCTGGGTCTGAACCATTTCATAGCTAATCTGCTTTTTCGAACCGAGCAGCTTTGCCAAAAAAAAAAAAAAAAGAAAAGGAAAAACAGAAAGGTTACCAACAAACACTAAACAAACCAATATAAACAATACATATTAAATAAGCCTAACCCTACTATGCTACTGAAAAGGCTTTTATTTCCCTGGGATAATTTGGACAGCATTAGATTGTTTTACCAAGAGCAGCCAAGTCCAGGGAGATTATTTCTAATTCCACAGTGCTGCAGATGCGGTCAGTAGCAACTGCAAGCCGGAAAGGAAACTAAGCAAAGTTGGGTGTAATCCATTGAAGTTCACACGTTTCACCAGGGACAGCCTCCAAGCCTTGAATACTTAGGTATGCATTTATCCATTTCTTTAATCAACCACTACTAACGCCTACTAAAGGCCAGACACTGCTCTAAGTACTTTACGGATATGAAATATCCTCTAACCTTTACACTCACCTACGGAGCGTGTATGATAATCAACCCCGTTTTACAGATCAGGAAACTGACACACAGAATGGTACAGTAACTTGCCCAAGTTCACACAGTCCGTAGGGGGCAGAGCCAGGACCCCATTTGACAGAGTCTGGCTCCGGAGGCCACGTTCTGAATCACCACGCTCAGTCTCCAAAAACCTAGAGAAAGCGCCAGCCTCAGTCGAAAAGTTTTGTTTTCCCCACCCTACAGTCCCTACGCGGCCCCAGTCTCCAGGGCATTCTTTCAGCTCCTCTGACAGGCCCTACTCCTCCCTTGCCCTGTCCCAACACTCTCCCGCACAAGTCCTCCTTTTCTTTGAGGCATCTGCTCTCAGCTTCAACATCACTGCCTAAGTCACCAAGTCTAACAGGAAATGCCGTCTTTCTCAACACTCAACACAAAATTGCTTTTACGTATCTCCTAGGTAATTGGTTGCTGCCTGTCTGTCCTTTCCAACCAGGCTGTGAGGGCCACTACGTCAAACAACCTGTCAGTCTTGCTCACCAAGTGTCCAGGCCACTGAACACGCACCGACCAGAGGAAAGGAAGGACTTGTCCCAACGTCAACTCTCCAGACTTTCTGTGGAAGGAGGGAACGAACGGAGCACCCTCCAGCCTCACGCTTTCTTTGCCAGACTTTCAAGTGTGGGGCACATACCTGTGCTCACAACGCTCCCCGGACAGCCCCCACTGCACCCCTAACAGGTAGACTTCTGCACAGTCACGGGCTTTGGAAAGCACTGGCTCTGCACACAACTATTATGTGGCCCTCGACAGGCCACTTCCCCCGAACCGGCCTGAGCTTCAGGGCCACAACAGGCTTCGTGAAAACCCCAACGGAACGTAGCCTCGAAAAGAGGGAGACCTGCACTCCTCAGAACGCCTCGAGACCAGTGTCCTTATCGACTTCGCGTCTGTCCTTCCAAGAAGCCGAGCCCACGGGTGGCGCTTCAGCGCCCGACTCCCGGGCACCGCACGCCCAGGCTGGCCCCGTGCCCGGCACACACCGCCCGTTCCACGAACGCCTGAAGCGCACGAAGAGAGCCCCTCGCTCCCCGCGCCGCACAGCTGTCCCGCGACCTGACGGGCACCTCTGGGCGCACAAGCCTATTCCTCAGGGACACGCTCGCCTCCCACCAGCCCCCACGCCCACGCCCCCCCAGGTACCTCTCTCAGATGGCATCATCTTCGCGGGCGCCCTGGTCGTCCGTGTCCGGCGAGCAGGAAGAGCGGGAGCTGAAGGACGGCCTCCTCAGGCTAGCGGCCGTGGCCGTGGAGGGCCCGGGCTGCCGTGCCCAGCGGGGACACGGAGCGGCGTCCACGGACGCCGGGGGAACGGACGAGCCCGGCCCGGGAGAGAGCAGCACAGCGCGGCCGGACTCCGCCGGGCTCGGCTCTGGGCAGGCAGGCGCGGCTCGCCGACGCCTCCCACGCCTCCCAGGACGGCGGCCCAGCAGCCGCGCGCTCCTCTCCTCGCGCGCAGCGCGCGCCCCGCGCCGCCGCCCAGACGCTGCCCGGCCCTTGCCCCGCCCCCCCTCTGGCGGTGGACTGCGGACAGCGACAGGGACACCCTCCTGGCACAACTCCTGCGGCCCCGCCCACACGCTTCGGACCTTCGCGGAGCGGGAAGGTGCGCTGACAGGGACGCAGGGGCCCCGCTACGCTCGCTCTCGGGGAACTGCGGCCTCCTCCCTCGGCTTTCACTTGAATGTCACACCCGAAACCATGCAACCTCTACAAGAAAACATAGGCAGTATGCTCTTTGACATCAGTCTTAGCAGCCTATTTTCAAGTACCACGTCTGACTGGGCACTGGAAACAAAATACAAAAGGAACAAATGGGATCCTACCTCAAAGTCAAAAAAAAAAATCCTCTGCACCGCAAAGGAAACCATCCACAAAAACCAAAACACAACCTAACAACTGGGAGAAGATTCTTGCAAACCGTGTATCGGATAAGGGGTTAATATCCAAAACACAGAAAGAACTCATACATCTCAACAGCAAAAAAAATCAGCAACCCAATGAAAAAGGCGGGCAAAAGATCTGAGCAGTGATTTCTCCAAAGAAGGCATAGGGATGGCCAACAGGCATATGGAAAGGGACTCAACATCATTAGCGATCAGAGAAATGCAAATCACAACTACAAGGAGATGTCACCTTTACTCTGGTCAGAATGGCTCTAATTAACAAGACAAGAGACAAGTGTCAGAGAGGATGTGGAGAGAAGGGAACTCTCCTGCACTGCTGGTGGGAGGGCAGACTGGTGCAGCCACTATGGAAAGCAGGATGGAGTATCCTCAGAAAACTAAGAATACATCTACCTACCATACGTAGGATCCAGCTAGCCCACTGCTGGCTATTCATCCAAAGAACTTGAAAACACCAATGCAGAAAGACACATGCACCCCTAGGTTCACTGCAGCATTATTCACAACAGCCAGAACTTGGAAGCAACCGAGGTGCCCATCAAGGGAAGAATGGATAAAGAAGATGTGGGATGTATACACAATGGAATGCCACTCGGCCCTAAGAAATGATGAGATCCGACCATTTGTGACAACGTGGATGGACCTTGAGGGTATTACGTGAAGTGAAATAAATCAGAGGGAGAAAGTCAAACACCAAACACCGTGTGATCTCGCTCATATGTAGAAGATAAAAACAACGACAAACACACACAGAGCAAAGGAGATTGGACTGGTGGTCACCATAGGGGGAGGGGGGAGGGGAGAGAGCCAAAGGGGTGATGAGGCTCACATGGGAGGTGACGGACTATAATTAGTTTTCGGGTGGTGAACACGATGTAATCTACACAGAAGTCGAAATATATTACAACGTACATCTGAAAGCCATATCATCTTAGAATCCACTGTTACTGCAATAAAATAAAATAAAATAAAATAAAACAAATTAAAATAAAGAAGTGTAGGAGGCTCAAGAGGCTAACAGGCTTTTGAAAAGTTATTCTAGGGATTTTATGGCTTAGCTCAGGGCGGCAGACACCAGCCTGAGACAGAGCTGTGACACAGCCACTAACTTCAACTCAACTATATTCCGACTGGAGGGAAATCAAAACTACCGTCATCATAATTTATTGAAGGCTTCACTTTGTGCCAGATCCTGTGCCGACTGCTTTGCACCAACTGTCTCATTCAATCCTCACATCCAAAAGGTAGGTTACCGTTATCCTCCCCACTGTAAAGGTGAGGAGGCGGAAGCAGAAAGATGGCAGTCTGCCAGGAATTCACAGAAGGATTCTCTAGGTAATGACATGACCTTTGGACAAGATTTCAAGGTTTAACACATTACAGTGGAGATGCAGATCCCAGTATCACAGAACGTGAAAAACACTGAGTCCTGCCAAATGTATTCAAACACTAATTATGGATCCTCACAATCTCTTGGCCTGTTTTCTCAGATGAGGGAAAACCCAGCGTGAAAAAACCGTTGATGAGATGTCTGCAGAGGAGGACTACGTCTGGTCTTTAAAGCCGGGAACTATCCCAGTAGATTCTGAGTCAGTGGGTCCAGAGTAGGCCTTGAGCGTCTCTGTTCTTTTCAAAAGCCCCACAGGCTACACTTCCGCGCCCTTGGAGTTGGGAAGTACAGTCATGCCCTACATCGGGACGTTTCAGTCAACAACGGGGGTCCCATCAGATTAGTCCCATATGGCCTAGGTGTGTAGGAGGCTCTGCCATCCAGGTTTAGGAACTCCGTGGTGTTTGCACAGTCTCGAGATTGCCTGACCATGACACGCTCCTCAGAACTTATCCCCACCGTTAAGCAAAGCATGACTATACTGCCTTGGATTCTCCACGGTCCCAGACCCTGCACTCTTTAGATGACTGCACACGCAGAGGGCACCGTGTCTGAGGCAGAGAGCAGCTGGAATCACAAAAGCTCTCGACAGAGAGTCAAGGAAAGGCGTGCTCTGCTTACACGACTCTCTACTTTTCTCTGGGTCTGAACCATTTCATAGCTAATCTGCTTTTTCGAACCGAGCAGCTTTGCCAAAAAAAAAAAAAAAAGAAAAGGAAAAACAGAAAGGTTACCAACAAACACTAAACAAACCAATATAAACAATACATATTAAATAAGCCTAACCCTACTATGCTACTGAAAAGGCTTTTATTTCCCTGGGATAATTTGGACAGCATTAGATTGTTTTACCAAGAGCAGCCAAGTCCAGGGAGATTATTTCTAATTCCACAGTGCTGCAGATGCGGTCAGTAGCAACTGCAAGCCGGAAAGGAAACTAAGCAAAGTTGGGTGTAATCCATTGAAGTTCACACGTTTCACCAGGGACAGCCTCCAAGCCTTGAATACTTAGGTATGCATTTATCCATTTCTTTAATCAACCACTACTAACGCCTACTAAAGGCCAGACACTGCTCTAAGTACTTTACGGATATGAAATATCCTCTAACCTTTACACTCACCTACGGAGCGTGTATGATAATCAACCCCGTTTTACAGATCAGGAAACTGACACACAGAATGGTACAGTAACTTGCCCAAGTTCACACAGTCCGTAGGGGGCAGAGCCAGGACCCCATTTGACAGAGTCTGGCTCCGGAGGCCACGTTCTGAATCACCACGCTCAGTCTCCAAAAACCTAGAGAAAGCGCCAGCCTCAGTCGAAAAGTTTTGTTTTCCCCACCCTACAGTCCCTACGCGGCCCCAGTCTCCAGGGCATTCTTTCAGCTCCTCTGACAGGCCCTACTCCTCCCTTGCCCTGTCCCAACACTCTCCCGCACAAGTCCTCCTTTTCTTTGAGGCATCTGCTCTCAGCTTCAACATCACTGCCTAAGTCACCAAGTCTAACAGGAAATGCCGTCTTTCTCAACACTCAACACAAAATTGCTTTTACGTATCTCCTAGGTAATTGGTTGCTGCCTGTCTGTCCTTTCCAACCAGGCTGTGAGGGCCACTACGTCAAACAACCTGTCAGTCTTGCTCACCAAGTGTCCAGGCCACTGAACACGCACCGACCAGAGGAAAGGAAGGACTTGTCCCAACGTCAACTCTCCAGACTTTCTGTGGAAGGAGGGAACGAACGGAGCACCCTCCAGCCTCACGCTTTCTTTGCCAGACTTTCAAGTGTGGGGCACATACCTGTGCTCACAACGCTCCCCGGACAGCCCCCACTGCACCCCTAACAGGTAGACTTCTGCACAGTCACGGGCTTTGGAAAGCACTGGCTCTGCACACAACTATTATGTGGCCCTCGACAGGCCACTTCCCCCGAACCGGCCTGAGCTTCAGGGCCACAACAGGCTTCGTGAAAACCCCAACGGAACGTAGCCTCGAAAAGAGGGAGACCTGCACTCCTCAGAACGCCTCGAGACCAGTGTCCTTATCGACTTCGCGTCTGTCCTTCCAAGAAGCCGAGCCCACGGGTGGCGCTTCAGCGCCCGACTCCCGGGCACCGCACGCCCAGGCTGGCCCCGTGCCCGGCACACACCGCCCGTTCCACGAACGCCTGAAGCGCACGAAGAGAGCCCCTCGCTCCCCGCGCCGCACAGCTGTCCCGCGACCTGACGGGCACCTCTGGGCGCACAAGCCTATTCCTCAGGGACACGCTCGCCTCCCACCAGCCCCCACGCCCACGCCCCCCCAGGTACCTCTCTCAGATGGCATCATCTTCGCGGGCGCCCTGGTCGTCCGTGTCCGGCGAGCAGGAAGAGCGGGAGCTGAAGGACGGCCTCCTCAGGCTAGCGGCCGTGGCCGTGGAGGGCCCGGGCTGCCGTGCCCAGCGGGGACACGGAGCGGCGTCCACGGACGCCGGGGGAACGGACGAGCCCGGCCCGGGAGAGAGCAGCACAGCGCGGCCGGACTCCGCCGGGCTCGGCTCTGGGCAGGCAGGCGCGGCTCGCCGACGCCTCCCACGCCTCCCAGGACGGCGGCCCAGCAGCCGCGCGCTCCTCTCCTCGCGCGCAGCGCGCGCGCCCGCGCCGCCGCCCAGACGCTGCCCGGCCCTTGCCCCGCCCCCCCTCTGGCGGTGGACTGCGGACAGCGACAGGGACACCCTCCTGGCACAACTCCTGCGGCCCCGCCCACACGCTTCGGACCTTCGCGGAGCGGGAAGGTGCGCTGACAGGGACGCAGGGGCCCCGCTACGCTCGCTCTCGGGGAACTGCGGCCTCCTCCCTCGGCTTTCACTTGAATGTCACACCCGAAACCATGCAACCTCTACAAGAAAACATAGGCAGTATGCTCTTTGACATCAGTCTTAGCAGCCTATTTTCAAGTACCACGTCTGACTGGGCACTGGAAACAAAATACAAAAGGAACAAATGGGATCCTACCTCAAAGTCAAAAAAAAATCCTCTGCACCGCAAAGGAAACCATCCACAAAACCAAAACACAACCTAACAACTGGGAGAAGATTCTTGCAAACCGTGTATCGGATAAGGGGTTAATATCCAAAACACAGAAAGAACTCATACATCTCAACAGCAAAAAAAATCAGCAACCCAATGAAAAAGGCGGGCAAAAGATCTGAGCAGTGATTTCTCCAAAGAAGGCATAGGGATGGCCAACAGGCATATGGAAAGGGACTCAACATCATTAGCGATCAGAGAAATGCAAATCACAACTACAAGGAGATGTCACCTTTACTCTGGTCAGAATGGCTCTAATTAACAAGACAAGAGACAAGTGTCAGAGAGGATGTGGAGAGAAGGGAACTCTCCTGCACTGCTGGTGGGAGGGCAGACTGGTGCAGCCACTATGGAAAGCAGGATGGAGTATCCTCAGAAAACTAAGAATACATCTACCTACCATACGTAGGATCCAGCTAGCCCACTGCTGGCTATTCATCCAAAGAACTTGAAAACACCAATGCAGAAAGACACATGCACCCCTAGGTTCACTGCAGCATTATTCACAACAGCCAGAACTTGGAAGCAACCGAGGTGCCCATCAAGGGAAGAATGGATAAAGAAGATGTGGGATGTATACACAATGGAATGCCACTCGGCCCTAAGAAATGATGAGATCCGACCATTTGTGACAACGTGGATGGACCTTGAGGGTATTACGTGAAGTGAAATAAATCAGAGGGAGAAAGTCAAACACCAAACACCGTGTGATCTCGCTCATATGTAGAAGATAAAAACAACGACAAACACACACAGAGCAAAGGAGATTGGACTGGTGGTCACCATAGGGGGAGGGGGGAGGGGAGAGAGCCAAAGGGGTGATGAGGCTCACATGGGAGGTGACGGACTATAATTAGTTTTCGGGTGGTGAACACGATGTAATCTACACAGAAGTCGAAATATATTACAACGTACATCTGAAAGCCATATCATCTTAGAATCCACTGTTACTGCAATAAAATAAAATAAAATAAAATAAAACAAATTAAAATAAAGAAGTGTAGGAGGCTCAAGAGGCTAACAGGCTTTTGAAAAGTTATTCTAGGGATTTTTATGGCTTAGCTCAGGGCGGCAGACACCAGCCTGAGACAGAGCTGTGACACAGCCACTAACTTCAACTCAACTATATTCCGACTGGAGGGAAATCAAAACTACCGTCATCATAATTTATTGAAGGCTTCACTTTGTGCCAGATCCTGTGCCGACTGCTTTGCACCAACTGTCTCATTCAATCCTCACATCCAAAAGGTAGGTTACCGTTATCCTCCCCACTGTAAAGGTGAGGAGGCGGAAGCAGAAAGATGGCAGTCTGCCAGGAATTCACAGAAGGATTCTCTAGGTAATGACATGACCTTTGGACAAGATTTCAAGGTTTAACACATTACAGTGGAGATGCAGATCCCAGTATCACAGAACGTGAAAAACACTGAGTCCTGCCAAATGTATTCAAACACTAATTATGGATCCTCACAATCTCTTGGCCTGTTTTCTCAGATGAGGGAAAACCCAGCGTGAAAAACCGTTGATGAGATGTCTGCAGAGGAGGACTACGTCTGGTCTTTAAAGCCGGGAACTATCCCAGTAGATTCTGAGTCAGTGGGTCCAGAGTAGGCCTTGAGCGTCTCTGTTCTTTTCAAAAGCCCCACAGGCTACACTTCCGCACCCTTGGAGTTGGGAAGTACAGTCATGCCCTACATCGGGACGTTTCAGTCAACAACGGGGGTCCCATCAGATTAGTCCCATATGGCCTAGGTGTGTAGGAGGCTCTGCCATCCAGGTTTAGGAACTCCGTGGTGTTTGCACAGTCTCGAGATTGCCTGACCATGACACGCTCCTCAGAACTTATCCCCACCGTTAAGCAAAGCATGACTATACTGCCTTGGATTCTCCACGGTCCCAGACCCTGCACTCTTTAGATGACTGCACACGCAGAGGGCACCGTGTCTGAGGCAGAGAGCAGCTGGAATCACAAAAGCTCTCGACAGAGAGTCAAGAAAGGCGTGCTCTGCTTACACGACTCTCTACTTTTCTCTGGGTCTGAACCATTTCATAGCTAATCTGCTTTTTCGAACCGAGCAGCTTTGCCAAAAAAAAAAAAAAAAGAAAAGGAAAAACAGAAAGGTTACCAACAAACACTAAACAAACCAATATAAACAATACACATTAAATAAGCCTAACCCTACTATGCTACTGAAAAGGCTTTTATTTCCC